>NW_015387132.1:258306-276455 GCF_001527695.2 Protobothrops mucrosquamatus
ATCAGATAACATCTTGTAATAAATTGCTGTTAAGCCATCTGTACCTGGAGCTTTACCAACTTTTAATTGCTTAATTACCCCCATAATTTCCTCCGAAGTTATTAAACAATTCATTTCTTCCCTCTGACTATTTGATAGTCTAGGAAAATGTGCTTGCTGTAAGTAATTCTCTATTTCTAAAAATTGTATATTTTCAGAGTCATATAACTTTGAGTAAAAATCCAAAAAACTTCTTTTAATCAATTTTTGTTGATATGTCACTTTCCCCTTGTAATCTATTTTATCTATAACTCTTGACTTCTGCTTCTTTCGTAGTTGGTAGGCCAACCATCTACCAGGTTTATTTGCATTACAAAATGTGTTATATTTCATATAACGCAAATTTGTTGCAGTCTGATCCGCCATTAGCATATTGAATTGCTCCCTAAGCATAGTTATAGAAACCTTTAATTTATTATCCAAAGGATTTACAATAAAAGCCTTTTCTTTTAATTTAATCTCATCTTCTAACTCTTTTCGTTTTTGCATGTTTACGCCTATATGCATTATTCATATAAATCAAAGCACCTCTCATATACGCTTTGCTAGCATCCCAAACCATCGAAATTGAGGTGTCTTTATGCATATTCAATAAAAAGAATTCTTTCAATTGATCTTTAGATTTCTGCAAATTTCCCTCGTATCTAAATAAATTTTCATTTAACCTCCAAGACCTTTTATTCCCTTCTTCAGCCCAAAGTTCCATCCACACGGGACTATGATCTGACAATGTTCTAGGAAAAATCTTGATATTCTTCACCCTAGAAAAGAAATCATTAGTAATTTAAAAAAATCAATTCTAGAATGAGATTGATGTCTGTCCGAGAAAAAAGTAAAGTCTCTTTCTTCTCTATTTCGTTCTCGCCAGATGTCTCTTAACTCCAGATCATCCTTCAAATCAAAAAACGTTTTCGGCAATGTAGAATAATTTGAAGCTTTGAAGGAACCTTTCTTGTCTTTACTTGAGTCTAAAACTCCATTCCAGTCCCCCATCATAATAACTGATTTGTAATCCAATTGGTTTAATTTTTGATGCATCAACTTGTAAAACTGTTTCTGTTGTTGATTTGGGGCATATAATCCAATAATAAGACATCTGCTTCCATTCAAAATTAGCTCAATAAACACATATCTTCCCTCCTGATCACAATCAATTAATTTAGGCGAAAAATCTTTTCTCACATAAATAACTACCCCGCCCTTTTTCTGCGGAGCAGGTGCTATAAAATGTGTTCCCAACCGTGAGTTAATCAAATACTTTTGATCCTTTGTAGCAATATGAGTTTCTTGCAAGCACACAACATCATTTTTATGTTGTTTCAAATAATGAAATATCTTTTTTCTTTTCTGTGGTGAATTCAAACCATTAACATTCCATGTTAATTCCTTGCCATCTTTGGTGGCAGAGAGCCTCTGGAACAGTCCTTGAAGGTCAGCTGTCACTGATCTCTTTGGTCTTGTACCTCCCACTGGCTCTGAAGTAACTTGATATCCTACAGGTGCAACATCAACTTTTTGCCGTTCTTTTTCTTTACGTCTATGAGCTGCACGGGTCATTCTTTGTGCCTTAGGATCGTCTTTCATCTCCAAAAATTGCTGCTTGCTTTCATCCTGTAAATCTATTACTCCTGATGATGTAGCTCCTTCAAACGCTTGTTCTTCAAGCAATCGTTCCTTTTTAGTAACTCATGGAGATGATGATAAACCTGCTTTCAAAACTGAAGTATAAAAATCTCTTGCTTTTTGAATTGAATTCAATCTGTAACGTGTTCCCATATAATTCATAAATATGCCAACAGGTATATCCCATCTGAATTGAATTTGTTGCTTTTTCAGCTCATCAGCCAGAAAAGCAAAATCCTTTCTTCTCCGAAGTATTTTAGGTGGTATTTCCTTTAAAATTATAACATCCTGTGCTGCAATTTGGATTCTCTGCTTGTAAAAGGCTTGAATTATTTCGTTACGAATTGATCTTCTAGAAAAGTAGATTACAACATCTCTTGGCAGATTCCTCTGTCTTGCGACCCATGAATTAACCCTAAAGATTTTTTCTATTTCTTTCATAATTTCTTCAGGTTCGCAAGACAAAACCAAAGCCAAATCTGCTGCAATATCTTCCTTCAAATTTTCTTGAACATTCTCCTTCAATCCCCTCATTCTCAAAGCAAATTCCATATCTCTATATTGTGACATAATAATTTCATTCTGAGATAAATCCACATTCTCCTCCACTTTTCCAAGTCTATATTCTAGTCTTCCAACATTTTCCTCCACCTCATCAACCCGTCCTTCTATGCATTCTGAGTGAAATGCCAGACCTTGAAGAGCTAACAATATGTCTTCTCTCATCTCTGCATTTTTCCTTTCAAAAAGCTCCTCTGCCTCTATTCGAATCTGTTTTGCTGTGTTCATCAAAGCATCTTGTAAATCTTTAAGTGTAATTTGAGGAGATAGGGGAGAAGGTGGAGGAGTCTTAGGTTTTGTTTGTTGAGGTGTTTGAACAGCTGGAGAGGAGATCGAGCCTTTCGGGGGAGCAGAAGTTCCGACACGTTTAGAAGCCATTTTTTTTACTTTCTTTTAACTTCTTATAAGTCTCTTATAATTTCAAAAAAGCAACAAATATTGAATATACAAAGAGAGAGAGAAAAAAGGAATAGAAAGCTTGCTCTTTACTAGAATTAACAAAAACTAATACATTGTTTCATCTTCTCTCAGGCACCAGATAAAAGTGAAAGTCTCTTGAGTATCAAACAAGGAAACACCCTTCCGCAGCCATATTTTTCTTTCTTCTTCTAATTTAAATAACAAATGAAGAAGATACTTATTTTCTGAGTTAAAGTCTCAAGATTATCCAATAACCAATCCTCCTGGTCAGCTCCGTCTGTTTATAAATTTTACTCACAGTCTCTTTAATTGACAGAGGTGGAAGCAGCGTCTGGCTTTGTTCCGAAGAACAAAGGCATCCCGAGGTGTGGAGAAATCACCGGACTCCGAGGGAGTTCTCACCTTCGTCCTCTAAAAAGAGGACTAGGGAACTCAACCTCTATCCGGAGAAGAACTCACCACCTCCCCTTTGCCCGGGGAGAGATGTTTCAAGCCGCGGAACAGCTGTTGATCGCTGTTCCTGCAGCTTTCACGCAGCCCCGAGACGGACGGCTTAAAAGAAAGCCGCCATCGGCGCGGCAAACGCCACCGGAAGTCAACAGTGGGTAAGTTTTGTAGAGAGAAGGTACAGACAACAAGTATGTCAGTTGCAAACTGAATTTATGTCAACTAAATTCCAACAATGGTTGGGGCAGTTGTGGATAAGACACAGACATACAAATCCTTACACAGCAGCAGAGAACGGTGTAGCTGAAAGAAGGAATGGTGTTTTGCAAACAATGAAAGATTCATTATTAGAGGATTCTGGTATGAGCAGGTCATATTGGGGAGAAGCCATATTGACTGCCAATTATATAGTGAACAGGCTGTGGAGTTCCTCCATTAATAATACTCCATATGCCATTCTATATGGGAGAAAGCCATCACTGGCACATTTGAGAATTTTTGGAAGTACTGCATGGGTACATATTCCGAAGACAATCAGAAGAAAAGGATAGCAAAAGGCAAGAAAGCTCAGGTTTGTGGGCTATGAGCCAGGGTCAAAAGGATATCGCTTTAGCGATGGAAGTAAAAGAATTGTAATTTCAAGGTCTGCTAATTTTGCAGAACAAAATTGGGACAGAATTAATGCAAATTCTGGGTATGTCTCACTTAATGACGGTGATCTATTTAATGACAATAACTCATCTAATGANACACAAGGAAATCAAATTCTGGGATTATAATATTGTTTGGAGGGACTCTGATTGGATGGAAGTCCAGAAAACAAACAACTGTTGCTATTTCAACAGCGGAAGCAGAGTTTATTGCTTTATCTGAATTGTGTTCTGAAGTAACATGGTATGTACAGTTGTTGCAAGATTTAAATATTAATGTAAAAGAATCTGTAAAGGTGTTTGAAGACAATGCTGCCAGTATAAAAATGGCAACTGGTGACAGGGTGAAGAACAGAAGTAAACATGTAGACATTAAGTATTGTAATGTCAGGGAAGCTGTAAAAGGAAAATTGATTAGTTTACATCATTGTTCTTCTGAGGATAATTTGGCAGACATGATGACTAAACCATTGGGTCGTGTTCACTATGGAAAATGTATTGAGTCAATAGGTCTGATGTCTCTTCCTATCATGAAGGGAGGAGTGTTGGAATATTCATGAGCAGGAAGAGTCATGTGGTAACTCAGTCAGCCAATGTGAAGAAAGTGCTACTGAGTCTGTGTAAAAAGGTATTGAGTTAGGAGCTGAATTTGTCTCCAGTCTCGGGTTTGTCTCTGTATCTCTCTGTAAGAAGTCTTCATTATGCTATGTTGCTGTAAAGAAGAATGTGTGGTATTGTAAATATTTTGATAGGAATATAAAGAAGTTATTTGAATCAGCTAAATGCAGTTAACTGTGAGAGCTTCTGATTTATTTTTTCACCAACAGAGAAATTAAAATTCTCTGACAGCCTTTTACTTGCAAGGGTGCAATCTACTAGCTTTGATATTTCAGTTTGCCTGCCAGCAGAGATGAAGATTAATTACTGCTTTTTTTACTTGCAAGGGAGCAACTGCTTTCACTTCATTTAAGCAGGGCATAGAGAATTTTCCTAACCTTTTACTTGCAAGGGTGCAATCTACTAGCCTTAATATTTCACTTTGCCAGCAGATGCTTGGAGCACAATTCATCTCTTTTTTACTTTACCGAAGAGAAAAACACGCATATTCATTTACTCATGCAGGCAGACGAAATTGGCATTCAGAGGAAATTAATCCTGTTCATTTACTAATCTGCCTCACACAGAATAAACTGCTAGGTTCCGCTGAGACAGATAGATAACTCGGTGGAATAAGTCAAAACAAAGATTACTTTTATTCTAGGTATCCTCAAACATTAACTCACGTTTATGTAGACGTTCTTCCAGAATATAGGCAGTAATATGGACTCATTTCACAGGTAAATGAACAATGGATTTTCCCTCTTCTGCGTACAAGTCACATGTTTTGGCACGGAACTTCCAGCCATGTGGCTGGAACCCATGCAGAGAGATGAAACAAAGGCACAAAGGCACATAACAGGATGTCCTGCAATAATTTTTAACTCCTTCCACTGACTAGATAAACTATAGGATTAACTGACTGAACTACATTACCCATAATGTAAGGAAACATCTCTTAAGAAAACAGCGTTTAACCCTTTAAATGCTAAACGTTCTAACATACAGTTCTTAGGCTAACTGACTGGTCCAGCACAGTGGGTATGACATAATTGGCATTACAGAAACCTGATAGGATGAAACCCATGACTGGAATGGATTGATGGATGGATACAAATTGTTCAAAAGAAACAGAACTACCAAAAGAGGAGGAGGAGTTGCACTATATGAAAGAGAATACAACATATTTCTCTGTAGAGAAATGCACATGATCAAAGATAAAAGTCCTCCAGAATCTATATGGCTCAATATAAAAGGGAAAAAAGGTGATATTGCCATAGGTGTATATTACAGGCCACCCAACCAATCAGAAGACATAGATGGACTCTTTGCCAACCATTTAACAAATGTATGTAGGAAGCATACCACAGTAGTAATGGCAGACTTCAACTACTCAGATATCAGCTGGGAGACAAACTCTGCAGCGAGCAGGAGATCAAACAGATTCCTAACCAACCTAGCCAACAACTTTGTCATCCAAAGGTAGAGCAGGAAATTAGAAGTAAAACTATACTGGACCTAATTCTTACTAATAAAGAAGAAATAGAGGGAGTTGAAGTTGCTGGAACCTTGGGGGGAAATGACCACGTCCTACTGGAATTCAATATAATGCAAACACAAGCAATAGAAAATAATTCGACCAATGTCTTAAACTTCAAAAGAGCTGATTTTAACAAACTCAGAGAGAACCTAGGAAAGATTCCATGGATGAAAATCCTAAAGGGGAAAACAACTCAAGAAGCATGGGAAACTCTGAAAAATACTATCATAAAAGCCCAGTCCAGTACAATACTATTGAAAAAGAAAAACAAGAAATTCAAGAAGAAACCAGCATGGCTGCGCAAAGATCTCTCAGACAAAAACAAAAGACAAAAGGGACAAGTACAAAAAAATGGAAAGAGGGACACATAACTAAGGCTGATTATCAGCAGACATCCAGAACATGCAAAGATGAAGTCAGGAAAACAAAGGCTCAGAATGAACAAAGACTTGCAACAGAAATCAAGGATAATAAAAAAAGTTTCTTTCAACATATTAATAACAAGAAAAAAAGTCAAGGAACTGTAGGTCCACTAAAGAGAGAAGATAGCAAGGAAGTAACAGGCAGTAGGGAGAAAGCAGAGATGCTTAACTCATTCTTTGCATCAGTCATCACACAAAAAGAAATTATAGCACAACATATCCCCCCAAAAAAGACAAACTAGAAACAAAAATTAAAATAAGCAAGAAAATGGTAAGAGAACACCTATCTGACCTTGACGAATATAAATCACTGGGACCTGGCAGATGTTATCTCAGAACCATTGCACCATATCTTTCAAAAATCCTGGAGCACAGGGGAAGTACCTGAGGATTGGAAAAGGGCTGATGTGGTTCCCATCTTCAAGAAAGGAAAGAAACAGACCCAGGAAACTACAAACCAATCAGTCTAACATCAATCCCTGGATAAGATCCTGGAAAAGATAATCAAAAAACAGATCTGAGAACTAGAAGCAAACAAAGTTATAACTGGTAACCAGCACAGGTTTATTAAAAACAGATCATGCCAAACCAATCTTATTTTATTCTTTGATAAAGTGACAAAATTAGTAGACCAGCGAAACGCTGTGGACATAGTATACTTAGATTGCAGTAAGGCAATCAACAAAGTACAGTAGATGTTGAGACCTTGGAAAAAGTTCAGAGAAGAGCAACTAAGATGATCACAGGCCTGGAGACTAAAACATATGAAGAACGGCTGCAGGACTTGGGTTTGTCTAGTCTAAAGAAAAGAAGAAATAGGGGTGACATGATAACAGCATTCCAGTATTTGAGCAGTTGCCACAAAGAAGAGGGGGTCAAGTTATTCTCCAAAGCACCAGAGGGTAGGAAAAGAAACAATGGTTGGAAACTGACCGAGAGAAGCAACCTGGAATTAAGGAGAAACTTCCCAACAGTGAGGACAATTAACCAGTGGAACAGCTTGGCTTCAGAAATCGTGGGCACTCCATCACTGGAGGTTTTTAAGAAGAGACTGGACAGTCACTTGTCTGAGATGGTATAGGTCACGGGTCGGCAACCTGCGGCTCTGGAGCCGCATGTGGCTTTTTCAGCCTTCTACTGCGGCTCCAGTCCTCCTCTGCCATTTGCAGAGAGAGACACAGAGACAGCGTCTCTCTCTCTCCTGCTGATTGACGCTGCGCCCGGGCACCCCACCCTCTGGGAGGAGCACGGCCAGGAAGTCCCTTTGCCAGGCTGGCCCTGTCCAAGGTGCACGTGGCCAGGGAGCCACGCAGGGCAGCCCCAGGATCCCCCCCTGGGAGCGTCCCGCCGGAGCCTCCGCTGAGCGGGCCAGCCCTCCTGCAAGCTGCGGCCCTGAGGGAGCACAGCCCCTGCGATCCCCAGCCGGCGCTAATGTTGGCCCCACTGGCCGGGAAGGCGCACTGGAGTCCTGGCTGCTGGGAAGGCGATCGGCCCGCTTCTCTCCCATCGCCTGGAAGAGGTAAACAATTAGTCCCCAGTGCTGGGTTTTCCCCGCATGCAGGGCTTACATTGGTGGTAGAGACACAGCAAGGGAGAGAGGGAGAGGAAAGAGAGAGAGAGAGAGAGAGAGGGAGAGGAAAGAGAGAGAGGGAGAGAGAAAGAGAGAGGGAGAGAGAGGAAAGAGCTAGAGAGGGAAAGGAGAGAGAGAGAGAGAGAGAGAATATGAATATGTTGTCCTTACTGGACTTTTAATAAAGAACATTTAATGAAATATTTTGATTTTTTTTAATTAAGAGATGAGGTATGGGGATAAGTATGCTGTATTTAAAGATGGTAGATAAGCTACTAAAACTGTTTCACCTGTTGGGATGAAGAAGAAAGGGTTTTTTTCCCTCTTTCTCCTGCATAAAAATTTGTTTGTAGCAGTTCATTGATTTCATAAATGCAGCACACTATAGTTTTTTTATAGTGTGCTGCATTTATGAAATCAATGAACTACTACAAACAAATTTTTTTGTTTGTAGAATAGGTCCCTTCAGGCTCTATTCTATTCTATTTCTGTTTTGAAAAACTAAATAAAAACCCCCTGACCTTTCCGCGTATATATTTAGGAATAGCTTTGGATGTTAATATTTTGCAAGAGAAACAAATGCATAATCACCGTCATGATAGTTGTCCGCGGAATTTTGATGGAATGCTTCAAGACGCTTTCTCATTTTCCTAATCAAAGGGAGTAGGGAAGAATCCATTGAAACCGGAAGTTCAGTCAATGTATCACTCTAACTTCCATATCTGCATATATCTATTCGTTTTTACAAACGCAGGTTCGACATGCCCACCGAGGGCAGAACCCGGCGAAGACGCGCCTGATGTTTATTTTCGGGGCCGGAAGTGGAAATAGGAGGGGTGAATGCTTGCCCGCCTCCAGGAAGTTTCCATTTCGCCGCTTGTTAGGCCAGCGTCTGCCAAGAGTTGTTTCGAAGCGGGCGCTAGGCGCCAAAATGCCAGTGGCAGTGATGACGGCGACGAGCGGCGCTTTCAGTTACCGAAAGCTGTTGGAGCAGTGTGAGACTCAGGAACTGGAGGTAAAGAAGGGGGGGAAGGCCGGGGGCGGCGTCCATGGAAACGCGGGGCGAAGGTGGGGGAGCAGGAATGCTGGGCCTGCGCGCGAGCTACCACGCACGTGCTCTTCCCGCCAGTCTCAACCACTTCAACGAATGCTGGCTGGAGAGGAGGCAGGTCTGGGAAGCTCAACTAACCTTGTTGGTTAGTTGATGTCTTGGCTGCAATTCTTCTCCGTACAATATAGCAAACAGAAACACTCTGGGGCATTGAAAATGTCGAAGAGAAAAGTTCAATTCTGTAATTGTGATTTCACACACTTAGAGAGCCTTGGAAATGTTCTGCTAAATTTGGAGGGTAGCAATAGATTTTTCAGAAACATTGCACACTCAGAATAGCACACAATCCTTTCCATTTTATCTTTGTGTCCTATTGATTTTATTCCAATTTCTTTCTTGGTTGTTGTGAGCTGCCCAGAGTTGTTGAGAATTAGGTGGCACACATCTTAAATAATATCTACATTAAAATTAGTTACAGAAATTAGACTTGCCCTCAGTTAAATGTTCAGAAATTTGCAGCCTGTTTCTTCTTTCATTAAACACAATTGACTTTATAATGCCTATGTACAGGTAGTCCTCAAGTTATAACCATTTGTTTAAAATTAAAACAAGGGACTTGGTCTGTGGCTGTCACAGCATCCCTGTGATCATATCACCATTTGCAAATTTCTTTGCCAGCTTTCCATAAGTAAAGTCACTGGGGAAGCCTCCAGGGAAAGTTACAAGTCAGTCCTGCAAATCACTTCTGCCACTTTTTCTCCCAAGAAGCCCCACTACAGAGTATGAGATCCCAGGGACCCCATTCTCCATGGCAGCTCACCTTCATAGCAAGTGCCATCCATACCACTCCCCTGCCCATCCAGGGTCCCTGCACTTCCAAGTGTAGCTCTGGCTGGATGGCTCACATTTCCCAGGACCCACCCCTGGTCCCTCGCACCTGCATGTGCATGCACACACACTCCGCCTCTTCCTGCTTAATAACCCACACAGTTCTGGGGTTACAACAGCAACCAGAATTTCTTTCACTAAGTGATGTGATACATGATGTCATATATTATGACTCGTAATCCTGGTCCCAATTGCCATCGTAAAATGTGGTCTACCTGTATGAACTGCATTAAAGAGAAGGACAAATTCATAGTTATTACAAATACTACAAATAGTAACTACATAGTTACTACAACCAAAATAGTTACTACAAATTTTGGTTTAAATACTAGGCCTGGTCAAAATAAATCAGCTTAAATCTGTTGGAATGTTATATGAAATAGGGATTCCAAACAATACTATTTGTGTTGTAATTGTCCACTGGTGAAAATTGTAATCTATCTCTTAATGTCTCAGTAATTTTAAGACTATTTTATTAGCTCCTTGAAATCTTTGCCTTTCATTAGCTGAGGCAAATAATGTAGTGAATAACCACTTTCTCATAAATGTACATGCCTTATTCTCCTTTGCCAGGTTGAAGTCTGTATATTCAACACATTAATATTCTTTTAATTTTCTTTATCAACCTTTGTTAATCAGAATAATTAGGCAATTATAAATCTTGTAAAAGGCATGGGTAGGTCCTAAAGCAAATTGGTTGTCCTTCAAATTGAGTTTGAGAGTAAGATGAAGGAATGTCATATCTGAATGAAGTAAAAATTTATTTAGTGATGTATTTTGACCAGAGTTTTGAAAATATTGAAATGTGTTTTCTTACTGCACAGAAATGAGGATGGGCTGTATCATGCACTTTTGGAAAGCAGCTGACTGCCCAAAACTTCTTTTCGGGGGAAAAGAATTGGTTTTTACTAGTGTTCTTTTTCCTCAGCTGTATACTGCTTTGTATAGGACACAATATAATTTTATGTTGATTTCTTTAAGGCCCCTGGAGGAATAACCACCTCACCTGTTTATGCTCAACTCCTGGCTTTGTATCTTCTGCATAATGATATGTAAGTAATATGTTTTAATAATAGGTCTGGACCTATTAGACCAGGGGTGTCAAACTGCCGGCCTGCGGGCCCGGACGCATCATCCCAAAACTGCGCCCACCCCATTGCTGGCAATGGAGAAAAAGCTCCGATATGTTGCACGACGTCACATGACGTCGCGAGCTTGACATGTGTGTATTAGGCATATTGACACAATTCAGGTAATGTTTTTAGAATTAGAGGAATTTACGTTAATTGGCAAAAAGAATACTTAGTATTCCAAATCAATGTGTTGTAAAAGCAAGAGCATGTGATGTAGCTATATGTGAAGTATGCTGTACTTTTATTGATTTTTAATAAACCAAATCTTTGCTAGTTAGCACAAGTAGGATGTTGAATTTGCTCATACTGTTTTTAGGTATTGAAAAGCAAATTACTTGTTTTTATTTGTGTCAGAAGCATCACAATTAAAATAAGCAAATTACTTCATAGATTGGAATGTATTTCTCTAAGGCAAGTATCTTTCCCTTTATTTGAACATAAACATCAAAGCAATAAGAATGTAAGGCACAAGATAAATACTTAAACTTTTATGTTGTAAAATGGAAATATGTAGCTTAAACCCTAGGGTTAATAGAAAAACAGAAGTTATAAATTATGGTTGTGGAACATCCTGCCTGTTGAAGTACTAGGTGCTCCATCACTGGAGATTTTCAAGATTGAACAGTGTTCTTTCTGGGATGGTCTGAAGATTCTAGCACTTGGCAGAGGGTTGGATTAGAAGACTTCCAAAATTCCTTCCCACCCTATGTTCTATATCAGCGGCTGCCAACCTTTTCTATACCCCGCACCCCTAGAACGCATCTGATATATTCTTGCACCCCTTATAAAAGTTCGAAATAACAGCAACGAATTATGCATATACACTATAATTTTGAAAACCCAGGTTTTTGCACCCCCTGTTGGGAACCCCTGTTCTACATGATAGATACAAACAAACAGTATGAAATTTGTATTCTTTTGCCTTAAAAATGTATGTGCAGTGTATATTGATGTGTTTTCAGAAGGATGTAGCTGGAAACTTCTAGTAAATAAGCATTATTAAATAGATTTTTTTTAAATGTCCATATCACTGGCTTATTTTTATTAGGAATAATGCCCGTTATCTCTGGAAGAGAATTCCTACTGGTATTAAGTCTGTAAGTATTTTTCAATGCTATCAAAAGAAAAAACACTTAATATCTGGGAACACTATTGTTTTTCCATATTTATTCAAATGTTTATAATATGTTTTTAAGAATTGTAGTTCAGCTGTCTTAATAGTTTTGAATACTGAGCTGTACTTTCTAAAAATGGAGGGGAAGGTTGTTGAGAAGGTGGTGCGTCTGCAGCTGATAAGAACCATGGAAGAAGTGCATTATCTTGACTAGTGTTTCTCAATCTTGGCAAATTTAAGATGTGTGGACTTCCAAATCCCAGAATTTCCCCAGTTACGTTCAGTTCTGGAAGTTGAAATTTTACAGTTGCCAAGGTTAAGAAACACTGTTCTAGACATATTCCAGTCTGTTTTCAGGCCAGTGCTGAGACAGTTTTGGCTGCACTTGTCTTTGTGTTCCTTAATCTCTGTCTTTTGATACAGTCAGGCCAATTCTGTGGGTCAGAGGCGGAGCAGAGTTTTACAGTGATTGCCTTCTTTTCTTCAGGACTGGTTCTAATCATTGTTGGGGGAAAGTTATTGCTCCCAAATCCTGCTTTATGGGGTACTGCAGGATTCTATTCTCTCTCTTCCTTTTCAACATCTACATGAAACCATTGGGTGAGGTCATCTGCTGGTTTAGGGTTCAGCATACTGATGATACTTAACTATATATTTTGATTATAGATGGGCCAAGTGCCTGGAGGCTATGTGGGTTTGAATGGGGAGCAACTGTCTCTAAGTCAATACTACCAAAACCAAAAGGCAGTGGATGTTTGGGATGCTAAGATCTGGGAATATTCCATCTCTGACCTTTGATGGAGTTGCATTTACTAACTCCAGGGTTTTGTGCAATCTAGGTCTTCCTGGACTGTGAGTATCAGCTATGGCCAAGAAGGCCTTTGCACAGGCGCACCAGTTGTGCTGTTTCCTAGATGGGAGGGCTTCAGACAGTCACTCATGCTCTGGTCATCTCATGACTTGCCTACTGTGCCACATTCTTTGTGGAACTGTCCTTGAAGTCTACCCGGAAGCTTCAGCTGGTCTAGAATATAGTAGCACAGGCAGTGATGGGCATACTTTGGTAACATGTAACCATGTAACACCTCTGTTTTGCAAACTGACCTGTTCTTAGTTTGCTTCCAGATACAATTCAAGGTTTTAGTCATTACCTATAAAGCCTGACATGGCATGGAGCCCAATTACTTAAGGGACCATAGGATCCCACAGTATCTGCTGGCCAATTTAATCCTTTGGGTTTCTTCAATTAAACAATGCCATGTATCAGGATCTCAGAAATGTCCCTCTGAAATGAGATTCCTCCTGAAATCTGTACAGTTCTGACTTGGCTGATGTTTGGAAGGGCTTTGAAAACCTAGCTCTTTGCCCAGGTCTTTGATGAGGATGAGTGAAACCCCTTTGGATGGTGTACGTTTGTTCCTTTTTATACCCATCTGGGTTTTTTTGTCATTCTTGCCTTTATTTTATTCTTCATGTCTTCATGTTTCTTGTTTTTAACAATTTTATTTGTAACTGTCAAGACTTATTGTCCAGTCAGGTAGCCTATATGTTTAACATTAATAATAATAATGAGGTTTAAAAATGAGCTAGTGGACAACAGCAATCAAAATATTGCAGAATATGTAGATTGAGGAGTTTTTTGCACTATAATCTTAAATCAAAATGCCATTAAAATCAGATCAAAGTACTTTAAAAAGGGGGGAAACAGTTAAAACAAAGCCCATAAACTAGCATGTATCTCAGGATCTACTCTTGTCATGGGTCATATCCATGAATAATGATTGCAGTAGCACAACACTGTATTTTGCCTTGATATTTCACTAGACTGATTGCAAAATAAAATTCTCTGTAGGTGACCCGCCCAAACATCAGCTAATGAGAAAAATTAGGTCTGCTGCCAGATAAAAGTAAAGGGCTTTTTTTAAAAAAAATGAGGCAGCAAAGCAGTAGCATGTTTAGCCCTCTTCAGCAGCTCAAGTTAGTATTTAATATATTTTACTCTTCATTTTTTCTTTATTTAGTTATTCTTTATTTTTAGTTACCCATTTTTTAGATTTAGCCAGGTGCAATATAATTTTAGGATATCCTGCCAACTATCTTGATGAGGACAAAGGGAATAGCTGCAGAATGTGGCAACGAATGTTATGAATGACATAACAGAGGTGATTCTTAATTTAAAAAACAAGATTTGTTGATATCTCTATTCAGTAGGCTGTGCCAATTGTGATTAGTAGAACTTAATCTTGCGGTAGTATGATTGCCTCACTTGTGAATCCTGAACTCCCATGTTTGTTATTAAACATTGGTTTATCAACTTTATGATATTATTATCATAAGATGCCAAGGAGTATATTAGGTATGTGCAAAATAATATAATATTTATAACAATTGGGCATGCCTATACTGATGGGAATTGTAGTTCAGAACACTGAAATATGTCAGGTTACTTATATTTTCTCTAAATTAATATGCCTTAAACACCTTTCTCAAATTAAAACTGAATTTAAATCCTAGATATAGCAGCAGGCCTAGAGAGAAGGTGCCAAAATATTCTGTATAAGTAAAGGCATATTTGTTTTGTTTTGTCAAACATCTACAGCTTTATTCTCAATTCTTTCTTTGTAGACAAATCTTGAACTTGGTGCAATTTGGGCAGTAGGGCAGCGAATCTGGCAAAGAGATTTCCCTGGAATATATACAACAATTGATGCACATCAGTGGTCTGAATCCATTCAGCCAATTATGGAAGCACTTAAAGGTATAAATATCCTAGTTAAAATTGTGCATATTATTAACCATGAAAGGAAATAGAAACAATGGCTTGGGTTACCCCATGCTTCCTTTCCTATTACATTTTAAGGGCCTTGCCTTCAGGAATTAGCCAAGCCAGCCCACTGAAAAGAGGCTGTTTGATGTAGGAAATGTGTTATAGAAAGGAGAGGAAGGGGGGGGGGTGGAGTGGAGTGAAGATGCATGCACAGTTTAAGAAGGGGTAATTGCTAATAGCTAGGTTATGGTTTCGATATATGCTTCTGCGTAGATGTATACTGTAATAGAGTTGCCTTTGGCGAGATGGGCAGCATATAAGTTTAATTTAAAAATAGTGATAATAGGTTTTCCTCCAAAGTTATTATATTGGTAGTTTGGGGGCAGGAAAATTTCTTGGGAAGAGTATCAATAGGAAGATGGTTATAGTCAGATTAAGGATTGAAATTTGGAAAAAATACACCCAAAGATGCGTCAAGAACAATTATTGTTTCTGAATTACTTTTTGTACATGCCTTCTATTCTGCCAAACTCTCTTTAACAAAGAGTTTCCAGTCATATGTTAATGATATAAGTTGAGGTTTGTGCAGTAACTTCAACCTGTACTTTGGCAAAGAAAATTTATGCAGCATTAGATTGAATATTTGTTAAAGAATTTACATTTGAGCTATACTTTATATGTTTTCAGCAAGCCAGCAGAAACTATTGTCTGCCGTGAATACCATGATATCATTATTCTATTCAGATTTGGAGCCATGCTTAACAAATTTTCATCTTCATTGATAAATATATCTTGACAGGCTCCTCCATTTCCAAAACCCTGATTCCAGTTCCCAGGAGAAATGTTGTCATTTTTCAGCTTTGATCGCTGAAATATCAATAGATCGATATTTGCGATAGATCGAAATTAAGCTGCCATCGCTATTTAATTTGAGATAATATATGACATGTGGGATTTGGTTAAGATTGAGATGCTCTATAAATTGGAATTCAATATTTTTTACGTTTTTGATTATAGTTCATTAAAAACAAGTGTTGAAGTAAATACATTTTTCATATATTTTGATAGGATACTCTGTTTTTATATAAAGGGTCATTGCTTGTTTACATGATCTAACCAATCATCTCCCATATAAATGTGGACATTTCCGATTATTCTCAAGAGAAACTTATTTAAGAACACAAAATGTTTTCCTATCCTTGATAGGCTAGCTTTGCATTAATTACCTCTCTTAATAGATGCAACGAGGCGGCGAGCGTTTGAACTAGTCTCTCGGGCATATCCTTCCATAAGTGCAGATGATTTTGCAGCCTTTGTTGGACTTCCTGTAGAAGAAGCAGTAAAAGGTACTGAAAATATCTGAGATGCAAATAAGCATTGCATATACTCTACATTGAGCTGGTATCAATATACTTAGACACTGGTAGCTCAGACACCCAATTCTCTCACTGCTCTATATGATTTGATACTTTGGGAAGCTGATTTTTATGTTATCGTAACTTTCCTCCACAGTTTATGACTTCTTTAGATCATCTTGCAGCCTAGATTGAAAAATCCCTTGTCTAATAATAGTCATGATTTTTCCTTAATATTATGCATCATCTGTTATGTATCTTTGAAATTAAGTGTTAAATTTTAAATCAATAATCTTGTTTAGTAACCACAGTTGAGACCAGCTAAGCTAAGGTCGTTAAGCAAAGCAGTCACTAAGTGAAACTGTGCTTGCGATCTTCAGCTTTCCTTTGCTTTACAGATTTGTGAAGGTCATTGGAAGATTGGTCAGAGTTACTTTTTCATTACTGTTGCAAAAGTGAACAGTATCTGAGGCAGTTGCCAAACAAGGATCTTATTAGAATTGTATTACAAAACTTTCAGTTGTTACAACTGTATTTTGTAAACAAAAATGAATTATAGCTTTTCTAAATCTATGCATATTTTTAGAATTGCTTACATTTTTGTTTTGTTGATTTTTTGGGGAAGATTATCAATTTATAGGATATGTGGTGATGTATAAATATTTTACTGGATTGTTTCATTCCTTTGATAAAGACTTCAAAACTGCCCAGTATGAAATAATTTTAAAAGCAAAAGTGAGTTTTCTAAAATTTGTGCTTAGTATACCGATATTACTGTTAAAGGATAACAGGCTGAATAAAAAGAAAACTAACTTTAATATGGTAGTTCACTTTATAGGAAATGGAAATATAGCAAGGAATAAAAAACAAGAAATAAAAACAAATCAGGAAATTAATCCCATCCAATATTTTTCATATTGAAGCATGTATATGACACTAATTATAGCTAATGAACTATATTATGGTTTTAGGAGTTCTTGATGAGGGATGGCAAGCAGATTTGTCAACTCGAATGGTTATGCCTAAAAAGCCAGGTAGGTGGAGCTCTAGTTCCATGAGGATTTGTGGAAGGGGGAGGGAAAGGGAAGGGAGGTGGCACTTCAGGATAACTTACATTGCTTGCCTGCCAGTTGAAAATGTAATTAGTATTTACATGCCAACATTTCTTTCAAATGTTTAAAATAGTGGGAGATGCTCCTAAGGTGTCAAAATAAATGACCTAGTGACCTATTTGAATGGGTGCAGTGTGTTTTAATTAAATGGATATTTTAGAATGTATAACTTGAATGGAGATAAACAGGAAGTGCCTCAGCTTGCTTTCTCTGTCTGGTTCTTGGCAATAGAGACAGTTGAACATATTTTTCAGTGTCCTTAACTGACACACCTTTATTGAGTGAAATGTAATTACCATTAAATGTGGTTACAATTTTTAATACCATTTAAGTTGTCAAATTAAGTTATTTTTGCTAGTTTAAATTTATATTTTATATTAATTATATAAATTATAGAGGGATAGAATCAAAATCAGGTGAAGTGTTAATACCACTTTACAATGCCTTGATAAGGCCACACTTGGAATACTGCATCCAGTTTTGGTCACCACGATGTAAAAAAGATGTTGAGACTCTAGAAAGAGTACAGAGAAGAGCAACAAAGGTGATTAGGGGACTGGAGGCTAAAACTTACAAGGAACGGTTGCTGGAATTGGGTATGTCTAATTTAATGAAGAGAAGGGCGAGGGGGGACATGATAGCAGTGTTCCAATATCTCAGAGGTTACCACAAAGAAGAGGGAGTCAAGCTATTCTCCAAAACACTTGAAGGCAAGACAAGAAGCAATGGATGGAAACTAACCAAAGAGAGAAGCAACCTAGAACAGTGGTTCTCAACCTTTTTAATGCCGTGACCCCATAATACAGTTCCCCATGTTGTGGTGACCCCGGGTGCCAGGGGCGTGGCCAAGTGGGCGTGGC
>NW_015387132.1:279537-284000 GCF_001527695.2 Protobothrops mucrosquamatus
ATAATAATAATAATAATAATAATAATAATAATAATAATAATAATAATAATAATAAAGGTCTGTAATGTGGTTTACTTCTTTGTTGAAAATTGTTCTTCAAACTATCTAAAATGACTCTGGGCTATGTCTGTTATGACAATCGTTCTGCATTTTCTTACCTTGAATTACATTTGCTTCTAGCAAAACCTTTTTTATATTAGTAAAATCCTAGTATTTTTTATTTTATTACTTTCACTATCTCATTGTACATCCAGAGAGTTTATAAATAAATTTAAAAGTACTGCTACCAGCATAGACTGGAACATACAATAAGGTCCAACTTGCAAATTTTCATAATTTATAAGTTTATTATTTCTAGTTTATTATTTCTATTTTTGCTTCCTGTACTTAGTTAACAATCCAAGGTTCACTTTTGTTTTATCCCATGGTCGTAGAGTTTGCTTAACAACTTTTGGGGAGGAGTTAAGTGACTTTTCACAAACAGGTTATTGAGAGACTTAATAGATTTTTCTTATGAAAGTTGGTGTTTGATGGAGGAGTGGAGTAGTCTCCCCCTGATTGGGTAGCATTCTTGAGAAAAATGGCAAAATTACTCAAGGCAAATTACCAAGAGTTTTCTTTGGTTTGATGGACAGTTTAGGGTTGGTTGATATATGAAGACAGAAGAATGGCAATTCAAGCAAGTGCACTTATTTTTCAGAAAGACACAAATCCTTTTCAAGAATAGACATGATTTGGATTTCAAGATATTTGGCTACTAAAATTTACAAGGTAGAGATATTAGATCTTTTTCAGAGAAAATACAAAATAGTATAGAATAGAGCTGGAAGGGACCTTGGAGATCTTCTAGTCCAGCCCCCTGCTCGAGCAGGAGAACCTAGGCCATTTCAGACAAATGACTGTCCAGTCTCTTCTTAAAAATCTCCAGTGATGGAGCACCCACAATTTCTGAAGGCAAGCTGTTTCACTGGTTAATTGTCCTCACCGTTAGGAAGTTTCTCCTTAATTCCAGGTTGCTTCTCTCTTCGATCAGTTTCCAACCATTGTTTCTTGTCCTTCCCTCTGGTGCTTTGGAGAATAATTTGAATTGAGAATAATCTTCTTTGTGGCAGCCCCTCAAACACTGGAATACTGCTATCATGTTGCCCCTTTTTGGATGAGATAAAAAGAAAAGATTTAAAGAAATCCACAGCACATACAAGTATTTCTGAACAAATTAAGATCTTATAGCAACAAGTATCCATGTTAACAATAAAAGAAATGGAAATAAAATGGAGGTATATGAAAGAAAGAAATTTTGAATTTGAGAATAAACCAGGAAAGTGATTGGCTTATAAACTATAAAGAGAAAGAAAATGATACTAAAATTATAAGAGGGAGATACTGTATTAATGGATAATGTGGCTATACAAAAATATTTTGTCAATATTCTAATTTGTGTAGAGAACATGATATTTCAGTGGAGAAAATAAAGATATATTTCAGAAAACAAAATGACTGAGCATTACAGAAGAATGAATTATGAATGGCCTTATAACAATAAGAGAAATTTCAGAAGCTATTAAAAAAGTAAACTAGGAAAGATACCTCACTAGTTGGGATATTAGAGTGTTTTGAGGATTGAATACATGCAACCGCTTCAAAGTATAATGAACTCTATTTTACAAGGAGGAAAGATGCCACATACTTGGGAAGACTCTTGCCATAATATTAATGCTCAAAGAGACACAAGATTTGACTTTGCAAGAAACCACAGACCGATATCATTATTAGATAATAATAATTGTTTACAACAATTTTAATTGAAAAACTGAAAATGATTCTGAAAGAATTTATTCATGGAGATCAAATGAATCAATGGAATAGTTTGCCTCCTGGAGTTGTGGTTCTTTCATCATTAGGTTTTTTTAAGAATAGACTGGACAACCACTTGCCTAGGAGGGAATAGGATCTTTTGACTTCAGCAGGGGGTTGGATAAGAGACCTCAAGAGTTCCCTTCCAGCCTGTGATTCTATGTTCTATTCTAGGTTTTTACTTAAAAGACAGCTAAAGGATAGTGTTAGAACTGTGTTGGAAACTCTGGAATATTTGGCACAATATAATGGAAAACAGGCTTCCGGTTTGCGATCGCGGCGCTGGCAGACGTGTGGGGAGGTCGCTCCCTCCACCGTCTGGTTTTCTCCCATTGGGGGACCCTGAAGAAGATTGGAAGTCGCCCTGTAGGGGTGACGAGCGTGAAGAGGACCCCCGAGTGATCGCAGAAGGGCGGCAGCCCTCCCGTTTAATCCGGGGCAGCTCTTCAAAGTGACAGGGAAAAGATCGACCATTTATGGCCCATCATCAAGCTGCTGACAGCCGAGGCCAAACTTACCAACAAGCACCTTGAAAACAACGTGGAGAAATTGGGTGAGATTTTATCTTCTCTGCATCCCCTGTACCTTTCCTGTTAAAAGCTTCTTGAAAATCTATCCCCTTCTGAGGAGAGAGGGAAGAGAACTCTCTTCCCCCACCCTCTAAAATGGCAGTGTCGGATTACTTGGGGAAATAAAGCTTTGAAAAGATCAACTTAATACAATTGGATATCTATTTTCTGTTTGGAATTTGGGGGCCCAAAAAATCTCTACTCTTACTGAAAGCTGCTATTATTCGCAAAAAGAACTTAAATTGGACAAGAACTTAGTCTGGGATCTGAAAAAGACTCTAAACACTATCGGGGACATCTTGTGGTGAAGCTTGGTACAGCAGTTTTATTACCTTTGACCAAGAGATTTGTTCACAGCCCAGATCTGACCTTGATATTATCTATGAAAAACTTAACTCTGAGAGAGCAGCTGGGCTGTAAAATTGGTTTCTAAGAACGGTGGAGGTGAACAATTACTGACTCTTGTTTAATAAATAGCCTGTAAGGACGCACTTCAATCCCACATCTTAAGAAAGCAGAACTCTTGGAGACGGTTTCCTCCAACAGGAATTTTTATTAAAAGTAGTTGATAGCAGGCATAATAGACAGGATCTGAGGGATTCCTTTGCCGATCAATACTTTAAAGTGTCCCCAAGCAAACCCCACCCCACAGTTCAAACCGGCCAATCCCCAGGTATTAAGTCCATCGTGGGAAAAGGGAGATAACATCGGTCCGGCTCCGATCGTAGCGCAATGTTCAAGCAGCTCTTTGCACCTCCTTTTGAGAATGGAGAAATAAGTCAGGCTCCGGAGGTTGTATTTCTTTCTCCCTCCCTTTTCTTAGCTGACAGATTAGGGCACAGGTCGGCAACCTGCAGCTCCGAAGCCGCATGCGGCTATTTGAGCCTTCTCCTGCGGCTCTCAGCCACTTCTGCCATTTGCAGAGAGACACAGAGACAGAGAGAGGCACTTGTGCTTCCCTTCTCTCTCTCTCTCTCTCTCTCTCTGTGTGTGTGTGTGTGTGTGTGTGTGTGTGTGTGTGTGTGTGTGTAAAAAAGAGAGTGGCCTCACCCTGTTCGACGAGCTGAAAAGCTTATTGGGCGGGGCTCCTCCCTTTGCTGCGTCTCTGGAGAGAGAGACCCTTTTGACATCTAAAATGAAGATAACACTGCATATATCATTTTTTACCTTTTAAATCAGCTTAAAAGAAACAGCTCCATCATTGTTCTTCCAGCTGACAAAGGTAGGGCCATGGTAATACTGGACAGGACTGAGTATGAGTCCAAGGCCCTTTCCCTCCTGGAAGATGTTACAGCGTACAGGGTAGTCGATAAAGACCCCAGGACGCAGATGACTAATAAGATCAATAAGCTCCTTAATAAACTCAGACGCCTAGGTAGAATTGACGATAACACCGTTAAAAAGATGAGACCCAAAGACGCTGCCCTCCCTAGGTTCTATGGACTTCCCAAGATCCATAAGGAGGGCGCCCCACTTCGCCCCATTGTTTCCTTTAGGGGCACTCCTATTGCAGGATTAGCCAAGTGGGTTAGTGAGCGCCTTACCTACCTAGTGGAAGATAACCCCACCATTGTCAAATCCTCAGGTGAATTTCTGGAGAGAATCCAGACCCTCAGGATTAAAGAGGATGAGGTGATGGTCTCCTTCGACGTCACCTCCCTCTTTACATCTATACCATGCAATCTTGCATTGGAAGTCCTTGAGGAGCAACTGAGGATGCGGGAACATAACCGACATAATGACACGCTGCGGGTAGAAGACCTTTTGAGTTTAATGGAGTTCTGTCTGACAACATTCTTTATCTTCCGGGGGAAAATATACGAACAAATAAAGGGCACACCTATGGGCTCCCCTATATCCAGCGTCATTGCAGAGGTGGTCCTCCAGCAGTTGGAGCTATGGCCCGATACCGACCCAGTTTTTGGGCACGGTATGTTGACGACACATTCGTGGTCGTCAAGCGGAGTGACAGAACCAGTTTTATGGACATACTTAACTCGGTTTATACCGACATTAAGTTCACGGTGGAGGATGAGGTCC
>NW_015387132.1:284623-287123 GCF_001527695.2 Protobothrops mucrosquamatus
TCCAAGTCCTAGCCAATGACACCACCAAAAGGGGCAGGCTTCTAAAAGAAGCATGGTATACGGGAGAGGAATCTGTCAACAGACACATTGACATGTGTCCGGTCCAACAAACCCTGAGAACATGGTATAACAACCGTGCCTCACATAAGAGAGCACAACAGCTCCAATCCATCAAAGACCATCAGGCAACGATCGCACCACAACACTCGGCAGAGGAGGGGCTACCACACCCCCACCATCTAGATCACCACCCCAATACGACACATCATCTCCCCAGAAAAGCCCTCCTGGATAAAAGGGACGGTCATCACATGACAACTAGATCCCGCACAAAAAAGCAACAGATCAGTGTAAACAACGCCATACCAACTCTTCTCTCTTCTTCCCCCCCACGAACCGCTGCTGCCGAAGAATTCGGAAGACTTCGCTCTCCGGCCAGACCTAGCCAAGGAGAGGAGCGTGATCCCATGGACATAGAGAACTTGGTGCAGGTCCGTGGGTGCGGTGGCCGTGTTGAGTCTGGCCCGGACCAGCATGCTAGCGTTGAAACAGCTGGTTGTCAAGCCTTGGGGAGGGCCGGTGAGAGGAGCGAGGCACGAGGCGCAGAGGAACTGACTGCGGCGTGGCGTGTCTCCATTTGTGCAGGAAAAGACATAGACGCACGGCAAAGGGGTAGAAATGCCGGGTCTCGCTCCACAGAACGAAAGAAAGGGGGTGGAAACATTCAATACAATATGGATAAAACAAATGCTGAGGGCTTGGGCAGAGTATCAGAGCTCGACCAGACCTCACTAGGAACTCACCTACAAACCAACGTAACACCTCGAGGTGCCGGCCTACGGACAGGCAAAGATAGATTTAAAGACCAAACGGACAAGAACTGTAGGAGCACCCTTTCCCCTGAGTCAGAAAGGACTGGATTCTGCAACAACTCACCAGGAACCTACCTACAAGCCAACATGGCACCTCGAGGTGCCGGCTCACGGACAAACAAAGGTGGATTCAGTGACCAAATGGACGAGAACTGTGGGAGCACCCTTTCCTCTGGGTCAGAAAGGAATGGATCCGGCGACAACTTGGGCAGACACTCCAGAGGAGTATTGCACACGAGGCTAGATGTTTTGCCTACGACTTCATCAAATCACCTGGGCCCAATGACACGATCACGGTACCGGATGCAGACTGCAGACTCCAATGCTATATAAGACTCCTCCCATATTGCTGTATCATGGCCCTGATGATACCGGACGTTTCCGGCGAAAGCTTGGCCCAATAAATTTTAACACTTTTGTACTTTTTACTCTTGGTGTTCGACCTTTTTAAATATATATATATATGCGTGTGTATATATATATATATATATGTATATATATATATATATATACATATATATATACACACTATATATATACACACACTAACACATATACATACACTAATAATAACAAAAGGTGAACACCAGGGAAATTTAAAATCATTAAAAGTTTTAATAAAACATTAAAATTTTTAAAATTTTAAAAGATTATAAAAGAGACCTAGCTTTTGTTGGTTCCTACCAAAATCATGAGGGCATAAATAATTCAATGGGAGAAAGCATTTATACACCAGCCAATGCCTGCGCCCGACTCCTAGACCTTGTAATAGGTCCCGGTCGGTCAATCATTGTGTTCATCATGACTAACTACTCCTGCGCAGGCATTGGCACAACATTGGCATTGGCACAACAGCTCCCTCGGCACTTGGAAGAAACTGTCTATCTAGACTCGCGCCAGTCGGGCTTCCGGCCTGGGCACAGCACGGAAACGGCATTGGTCGCGTTGGTTGATGATCTCTGGAGGGCTTGGGATAGAGGCTGCTCCTCTATCCTGGTCCTGTTAGACCTCTCAGCGGCTTTCGATACCATCGACCATGGTATCTTGTTGCACCGGTTAGAGGGGCTGGGGTTGGGGGGCACCGTCTTATGGTGGTTCTCCTACCTCTCGGACCGGTCGCAATTTGTGTTGGCAGGGGGGCAGAGGTCGACCTCGAGGTGCCTCACTTGTGGGGTACCACAGGGGTCGGTCCTCTCGCCTCTCCTGTTCAACATCTATATGAAGCCTCTGGGCGAGATCATCCGCGGTTTCGAGGTGGAGTTTCATCAGTACGCAGATGACACCCAGCTGTACATCTCCACCCCGGACCATCCCAACGATGCCGCGGAAGTGATGTCCCGGTGCCTGGAGGCCGTGCAAGTCTGGATGGGGAGGAACAGGCTTCGACTCAACCCGTCCAAGACCGAGTGGCTGTGGTTTCCGGCGTCATGACATAGCCAGTTGGTTCCATCCCTGGCTATCGGGCGAATCATTAGCCCCCGCGGAGAGGGCCCGCAACCTGGGCGTCCTCCTGGATACTCGGCTGTCTTTAGACGATCATATGACAACTGTGGCCAGGGGGGCTTTTTATCAGGTTCGCCTGATACGCCAGTTGCGCCCCTTTCTGGATCGTGATGCTCTACGCACGG
>NW_015387132.1:290533-291697 GCF_001527695.2 Protobothrops mucrosquamatus
AAGAAACAGCTGCGATCACACACCACTCTTAGAAGCACGAAGCTGAAGACACCAGCCTGAAGATGACGAATGTGACTTCGTCGAAACGTCGCCAAGGTACTTTTAATTCTACGCGGGAGAAAACCCGAATAACTAAAGACCTACATACAAACACCCGCGAAAACCTCAGAAAACATATATATATATATATATATATATACACATACATACATACATACATACATACATACATACATACATACATACATACATATATATATATATATATATATATATATATATATATATATATATATATATATATGTTGAAACAAAATGACCACGACCACCAAGAGGAAATTTAAAATATTTAAAAGCAATTAAAAGATTAAAAGCAATTAAAATATTAAAATCCAGGCAACCAAGCTTTCGTCGGGCTCTCCCGACATCATCAGGGTTGATAAGGCGGTTTCGGGGAGGGCTTATATGCCGCCTCCAAGTGCTTGCATCCGGCTACGCGACCGTGTAATCGGGCCCAGGTGTCTGCGCTCCTGCGCTCTGGGTGCATTCTTTTTACGCGCGTGTAAACCCTTTGCCTCCCTTTCCTGTTTATCACCATACGGCCCTTGGGTATCCTTGTCGGGGGCAACGGGGGGTTCTTTCCCATGCCTCCCATCAGTTTTGCCCTCCACATCCTTCTCCTCAAACCCATTGGTCCTGCGGGGTTTGATCCAGCTGCGGTCATTTCATTTTTTTCATTTTATTCAATTTGTATCCCGCCCTTCTCCCGGAGGACTCAGGGCGGCTCACAACATTTTTTTAAAACAAAAAACAAACCCACAATCCCCGCCGAATAAAACCAATTAAAACCCAAATATTTTAAGTTGTGACATTTAAAATTTTCTAAAAATGAACCCGATTTAAAATCCACCCTAGGCCAAGCCCGCTTGCTGGAAAAGCCATGTCTTGAGGGCGCGGCGGAAAGACAGGAGATCCGGAATCACCCGGATCTGGGGGGGTAGTTCGTTCCAGAGGGCGGGGGCACCCACAGAGAAGGCCCTCCCCCTGGGGGTCGCCAGCCGACACTGCTTGGCCGACGGCACCCTGAGGAGACCCACTCTGTGAGCGCGTACCGGTCTATGGGAGGGAATCTGCGGCAGAAGGCGGTCTCGGAGATAGCCAGGT
>NW_015387132.1:292492-303299 GCF_001527695.2 Protobothrops mucrosquamatus
TCCTCTTGCGCCTCGGAGCTCTCTTTCCGTGCGCAATCTGGTGGGGTGCTGGCCGGGTTGCTGTCCCCGCCGGTCGGGCACTCCCCATTCACATCCATCCACCACACTCTTCAAGCACTCACCTACATTCAAACCCTCTTTACTCAACGAGTCCTCCGATGGTAAATCTTCACCTAACACCCTCCGTGCTTCATCACCATCAATCCCCCTCTCACCCTCATAAACACTACCGTACCCAATCACTCTATCCACACCTCCATCCGTGCCTCTATAGCACCCTTCGTCCGGCCCACGAAGCCTCTGGGGGCCTTTGATCAACTTACGATCGGTTCCCCCTTTGCAGGGTTTCCCAGCCGAATCCTGATCGGTTCCTTCCCCCCCACCTCCAGCCACGGCAGTCCGTACGTCTCCTACTCTTTCACCTCGCAATTTACTCCACACTCTCCCTTCACATCCATGCACCACACTCTTCCCACTCTCACTTGCACTCAAACCCTCTTTATCCAACAAGTTCTCTTGTTGTGATGATAATTCTTCACCTAACATCCCCCGTGCTTCGGCTCCATCGATCCCTCGTTCACCCCCATAAGCACTTCCGTATTCCACCACTCCTCCCACACCCCATCCGTGCA
Organism: Protobothrops mucrosquamatus; assembly: GCF_001527695.2. Classification (NCBI taxonomy): domain Eukaryota; kingdom Metazoa; phylum Chordata; class Lepidosauria; order Squamata; family Viperidae; genus Protobothrops; species Protobothrops mucrosquamatus. The sequence continues at coordinate 293,125 of NW_015387132.1, forward strand.
TCTATGATGTCCTTCACTCGACCTACAGCATCTGCGGGAGCCTTCCACCATCCTACGGCCGGTTTCCCCTTTTCGGAAATTCCCGGTCGGACCTCGATCAGCTCCCTCCCCCCCCCCTTTCAGCCGCGGCAGTCCGTGCGTCTCTCAATCTTCCGCTTCGCAGTCTGCTCTGCTCCTCAACACATTTACAATCGTCCCACACCCTCAATCCATACTTCGATTCCTCCTTCTTTCTCTCCGCTGCCGAGGGGCATTCAACCCTGCCCTGGGGTCTTCTCGTGTCAGGACCGCCAGGGGCATGTTGACCCACTTGCTGTCGCCGGTTGCAGGCAAGATCTTCCCATACAGTATATTTAGGGTCCTGGACAGCTGCATAGGCCCCCGCATCCCGGAAGGTGGTGGTCCTAGGCACGTTCATTCTACGACCCGGGCCTCTACTATGGCAATTATTGTACCACGCTTTAAGAGTCTGTTGTGCTTGGCATATGTCCACATGCCGGTTAATAGAGTCCTGGTCCGAAAACCAAGCTTCTTTCAGTAACCGGCCACTTTTAGTGGCATCCGTAGCAAGAACCTGAGCATGTTCGAAATCAAAGCGGTGGTCTTGCTCGGCCATGTGAGACCATATTTGTGAGTATTGCTCACCTCTTCTAATGGCCAAGTTGTGTTTGTGGAGACGGGTCTTAAGTCTTTTGGATGTTTCACCCACGTAGTGGCTCTTACAGTCCATACAATTAATTCTGTAGACCACCGCTGATCTTTCCGTCGTGGGGAGGGGGTCCTTCGGGCACATAATTTTTGACCGTAATGTTTGGTCCGGCTTATGGGCCACCTTCACGTTGTGAGGGGCCAATAGTCTGGCCGTAGCCTCCGATACATTGTTGATGTATGGCAACGTTATGCGTGTGGTTTGTGTGCCAAGTTCTCTCTCTCGTTGGCCATCTTGGGGTTTTGACACCCCACTGTGGCGTCTCACAAATTTTAGAGGGTAACCATTCAAGCGACAGACCCGGTACAAGTACCTCCTCTCCTCAATCTTGGCCCTCGCAGTGCTGCAGTGTGTGTATATGCGTTGGAACAGCGTCTTTTAATATTTTAATTGTTTTTAATCTTTTAATTGCTTTTAAATATTTTAAATTTAAATTTCCTCTTGGTGGTCGTGGTCATTTTGTTTCAACATGAATATACCCAAGAGTCGAATTTTTAGTTCTATTACTAGTCATATATATATATATATATATATATATATATATATATATATATATATATATATATATATATATACACATACACACACGCACACATACATACATATACATACACACACACACATACACATATATATACACATATATATACATACATATATATGTCCTTAATAGTTGCAAAAATGCGAATCCCGGGCATATTTGTTCAATAATGCAATCCTCAATCTCCGGGAGAGGTATAAACCAGTTGTTTATTGTTAAAACAATAATTAAAACAATAAAAACAGCTATATACAATGTTAAAAAACAACTTAGCTTTCGCTGGTCCTCTGCCAGTGTCCTCAGAGTGGGGCTCGGGGTGGGGAGGTTCTTTTTTATACACTTTGCTGATCCAACTGCTTACTCATTGCCCGTGTAATAGGGCCATTCGTCCTTTTTCTCTCTCTCTCTCTCTTTCCTCTCTCCCTCTCCCTCTTTCTTTCTTCTCTTTTTCCCTCTTTCCTCTTCCTCTCCCTCTCTTTCCTCTCTCTCTCTCCTCTCCCCCCTCTCTCTTTCTCTTTCCTCTCCCCCTCTTTCTCTTTCTCTCTTTCTCTCTCTCCAGGTGAGGAGAAAGAGAGAACGAAAGGCAGACGGCGCCGAAGGGGCGGGGAGGGGGAGCAGGACGGGAGGCAGCGGCTCCGGTGGCGGCACGGCGGCAGCCACTGCAGCATTGTCGGGGGTCCCTGCCGCCGCCGGCACGGCTGCTGCCCCCGCTGCGTTCTCGCCCATTTCGCCGTCGCAAGAGGGCGCCAAGGGGACGCTGCTCTCCCTGCAGCGCGGGTGCACCATGGGCGGCTGCGCCGGCAATGGGGAGTGCCGATGAGAGGGGTCCCAACCCGCCGCCATCCTCACAGCCCAAGGTCTCCTGCAGCACCGAGGGCGGCGGCGGCTCCCCAAAAGCAGCCGAGGAAGGCGCCACCGATGGGGCTGAGGTGGGGCCGGGCGGTGGAGAGACCTGTGGCAGCGGCGGCAGCGGGAGAATGGCGAAGGGGCGTGGCTGCCTGGTCGCCGCTGCCTCTCCGGCCTCGCTCAGTGCGACTGGCAGCGGCGGGAACGGGAGAATGGCGAAGGGGCGCGGCTGCCTGGCAGCCACCGCCGCCTCTCCGGCCTTACCCAGCGCAACTGGCAGCAGTGCGGCGACAGCGGGAGGACGGTGAAGGGGTGCGGCTGCCCAGTCGCCACCGCCTCTCCGGCCTCGCTCAGTGCAATGGGCAGAGGCGGCGGCAGCAGCAGCAGGAGAATGGCAAAGAGGCGATGCGCAGCAAATGGGGAAAGGGCCGGGCAGGCGCCGCAGGGGAATCTCTCGAAAGAAGCCACGGAGATCTGCTGCCCGCAAGATGGCCGAAAGGCGCGGGTGGAGAGGGGAAGCTATCCCCCCGACTAACAGGCGGTGGTGGAGCAGGGCGAGGGGAGACCCGCCGGGCAGGGAAGAGGCATCCCGAGACTGGCCACCCACGGCTCCTTACCCAGGTTTTGCCACCTTTCCAGCAATCCTCCCGGCTCTTCCTCCGCTGCCATCATATGCAGTCCAAAGAAAGAAAGCGGTTTGTGGGCAGTCCCACAAACCAAAGAAGTTCAATCAATTCAAACTTCGTGAGAAGTTTGAATTGATTGGTTGAATTTTTTTAGTCCCACTTTTCTTTTCAGACTGCACATGGTGGCTGAGGACAGGGAGCCGCAGGAGACGGCTGAAAGAGCCGCATGTGGCTCCGGAGCCGCAGGTTGCCGACCCGTGATCTAAACTAATAAAGGACACTGTATTATTAAGGCGGTGATGTATTAGGATGGGAAGTAGAAAATGTTTATGGAATAGAATAAAAACATATTTAAGGAACTATTATGTATATTTCAGACACTATAATGCTTATGAAGTGAGATAAAGGAAATTTGGATTACCTGAAAGTTGAATACTATGGACATTAAAGATTAAACTGGAAATACGTAATTAATAATGACATAGGTAAAATTTAATAACAGGACATTGATTGTTTATTGAGATTTAGTAAGATATGTATAAGCAAAAAAAGTATAAATGTGATAATAAAATTTATACTGAATGTTGATATAATTAGAAATTTATTAGTTTAAATATAAAATAGTAACTGTTAAGGGAAACCGAAGAAATTTTTGATGATGTAACCTGAGATACCTATCAAAGACTGTATTATTGAATTATTATTTAACTCAAATACCACATTTCCTTCTAAACTACTTATATGTAAAATTGGAAAATCAATAAAATATCTGTCTGTCTGTCTGTCTATCTATCTATCTATCTATCTATAATGGAAAACAAGCTGTATTGATCTTTTTAGATGCAGAAAAGGCTTTTAATAGTTTAAACTGGATTTTCTTGTTAAGTTCTGGAAGATATGAATTTTGGAGAGAATTTTATAAAAATGGGTGAAATTGATTTATACTTCACAGATAGCACAATTAATTGTTAATGGAGATTTAACCAAACCATATCTAGAAATAGAAACAAGACAACATTGCCCACTGTCTCCTCTTTTGTTTATCTTAGTTCTTTCATTTCAGAGACAGAAGAATAAATGAAAAAATGCATGGTAAAATGAGCTAACAAATTTGGCTACATTATACAAATGGATCAGTGGGAAAATACATGGTTGAAAGGATTGAATGTACATTATGTTCTAACCTTGAAGATCATTTTGATAAAATGATGCATCATTGCTTTTTGTCACCAGATAAATTGTGTAGAATGAATAGGAGTACTTAGAATCTTTGCTATAATTGTGAACAAAATGAAGAGACTTTCTATTATGAATGATGGACATGTAAACAAACAATAAAAATGGAATACAAATTAATATATTAATTTAGATTTTAAAGACTAATGTATAATTGAAAACTTGTGGGATTGACAGACAGTTAGAAAATATATTTATGACTGATTGGAAATTCCTTATAGCAGTGGTGGCGAACCTATGACACGGGTGCCAGAGGCGGCACTCGGAGCCCTCTCTGTGGGCACACGTGCCATTGCTCCAGCCTTGCCTCCCCCTGCAACCTCCTCCTCTCCAGCAGCCCCCCTGAACGAGAGTTGCCCCCGAGCGTGGCCCACACGGAGCAGCGCAGTGAAGGACATGGCAGACAGGCAGCGTAGACAAAACTCTGCCCTCACACCCCATCATGCAGTTGATGCTGCAGGGCGTGGGCAGAGGATGTGGTTGCCATAGCGCTGCTGGGCTTCCTGGGCGATCTGCGGCGGGCCCTGGAGGCGGTGAGTGGTCGTGTGGGCAGGCGGGGTGGGGGATGGGGGAGCAGAGTGGGGGCGGGGTGCCCCCACCCCGGTCATTTTGGGCACTCGGTCTCTAAAAGGTTCGCCATCACTGCCTTATAGACTTGTATGAAACAAAAAAACTGCACTTATTACTTTTTTGATGTTTAGAAAAATACTGAATAATAGAAAAAAGTGAGCTTTTTTATAATCATAGGATAAGATATAATTTTGTAATCATGCTTATATTTGCTATTTCTTTTGTCTTTATTTTTTTTATTCTGCATCAGTTTGTGTTACTTTTTATGTTCTCTTTCAAACTAAGGGAACCTTGGGATGGAGGGGGGAGTTCTATATTTTAAATTTCCAAAACCTCTAACAATGTGTCTGTTTGATAGATGGGTTTTGCTATTATATATTTCAGGTCCTCAGGAGTCTACATTTAATAGATTTCATCCACTATCAGGTATGTATATATCAGGTTTGTCTCTGTAGCTGTCCCAGTCCTTTGGAACAGCCTCCCCCTGTTTGGAAGTCCAGAAGGCCTATATCAGTGATCCCCAAACTGCAACCCAAAACCCACTTATGCATCGTCGGGTACCAGGTGGGTGTGGCCCATTGGATGGGCGTGGCCCATTGGATGGGCGTGGCTCATTAGATGGGCATGGCTGCGGTAGTAATGGCAGACTGGGTGGGACTAAAAAATTCAATCAATCAATTCCAACTTTGCGAGATCTTTTTTTTCCCGCGAGAAGTTGAAATTGATTGATTGAATCTTTTTTTTTTTGAATACGGTGGTGGAGGCCTAAAGCGAAAAGGTTTTATACAACCCAGCTGAAGGCCTAGGACTGGGGCGACAGTGCACGTGCCCACAGAGAGGGCTCTGCATGCCACCTCTGGCATGCGTGCCATAGGTTCACCACCACGGGCCTATATCATCTTAGACTTACACAGGGCTAAGAATGAAATCAGTCCAGCAATTCATGGAGTTGAGATGTTGTGGCACTGTGGGGCAAGTATGATTTTTTTTTAAAAAAAAAAAAAGGGTTTGTGAATATTGTTTATTGCCTGCTGTGAACCACCTAGAATTATCTTGTGCATAGGATAGATGGCTGTATATGTTTTATAAATAAATGTATTAATATTTTATATCCTTGCCATCTAAAAATGTTATAGCATTGTATTGTCTGTTTAAATAAACTAACATGGCACATGCTTATATGTAGGAATTTGAAGCCTACTCAGTTTTTCCTTTATGCAGAAGTGGAAGCTTCTGAAGCTGAAATAATTATTTCCCTTGTGCTACAGAGCACATAGCCAGTGGGTGTTTTTCTTTTCAATACCAGCACTCACATTCCTTTATTGGCATCTTAGTATCTTGATGCTGTTCAGGATCTTGCATTAAAAATTATAAAATATCTGAGAGTGAGCATTAAATTCTTAGTATATGTAGACTTTCTAATGATGTGGATGAGGGCTTTGAAGGATTTGTGAATTACCCATTTACTGTGGCCATGAACAAAATTTTGATCTATCCAGATCATTCAGAAACAACAGAAGGAGGCAAAGAATACACCTGCAGCCTCCAGAAGTAAAGCTTGTTATTTTTGTAGGATGGAAATAATAATGTAGTTCTCATCATGTTTTCTGCTTTTTTTGTAGAATCTGCTCCAGTTCCACCAATTCCTAATGAACAGCAGTTGGCCCGATTAACTGACTACGTAGCTTTCCTTGAAAATTGAAAACTCTGATTACTCATTCATGATATGCTGTCTACTTTGAGATTCATTTGCATTTTGTTTATTTTGTTCAGTGTTGCAGTGTATGCACTACAGTGGAACATAATTTTACATTTTACCATATTGATTTTATTGGAAGAAGTCTTTTAATTTAATTCCCATAACTAATTGGCTGAGTATGTAGACTTAAATAGCTCATTGTGGAAGAAGTAGCTCCTCCCCATTTGTATTCTATCGTAAATTGGAGGAAGAGTTAGCCACTACCATGGCTTAGCTGAAAACCAAACATTGAAAAAGACAAGGAAGACCAAAATGCAGTCAAGTAATGCTCTTAAAACTAAGTATATCAGAAAACATTGCAGTGTCTTTGATTATATATTGCTGTGCATTTACAATGTGTTTCTGCTTTGGCTTGTTACACATTGGAATATCTAATGGCAGATTTTGAAGGCTATTATTTTGATATACTTTAAAAGATCTGTTCTTGAATATAAGCACACATTATATTTGGGAGATACCAAAATATGTATTTGGTAGAATATATGCATGGCTAATAGCTCTTGTATTGTCCTGTTAACATTCTGGTTTGAGACTTAAAAAAGCATCAGCTGATTTCTCAGATAGCTTGCTTGCATTTAAACCAGAAGGTTTAGATTGCCTTCTGGATGTTGCTTGTGCTCACAAGAAACAACATCTGATTGCTGAAGCCAGTAGATGAAATGATTCTTGAATTTCAGTAGAACTTTTCTCTCTTGTAATCTTGCTTATGTGGGAAGAAACGGCACATTTTGCTTTGTCATTAATTTTTGTAAAGCATGCTTCTAGAGTTGTGGGTTTTTCTTTCTCCCTTGTTCTGTCACTAGACATTATCATTTAATGATTTGTTCAGAAATTATTGGTATCCTTTGTAGTGACACTTCTCTCCTAGTGCATTATTACTGTATGTTCTTAACTGTTTTGGATGTGTTTGAGTGCAAAAGGGTCCTAGTTTCTGCACAGCTACTTTAAGAGTATCTAAATGAGTGTAACCATTGATTTTGCTATTTATTTGAAAACTTCAGAGTAGATGGGAAGCTTAATTTTGGTATTATTAAAATATATTTACATCATTCTGGTCTATTTTTAAGGTTATTTTTTCTTCAAGAGATGTATTTAGGTTTAGCATTACTTTAGCACTCTGTATGAGTTTTTGTGTACGAGTTTTCAAGTGTTAAATTTATGTACATTAAAGAATACTTGGTGATATTTTAATGGTAAGATCCTAACCATGTTAAATATAAATTTGTCTAACTACAATGTAAGTATGGAGTGATGAAAAAGTAAGTTACAGAAGATAGAGAACATTTGTTCCTGAGAATAAAAAGGTATTTAAGTGATTTAAGTTAAATAGAATGTAGGGATCTGTGTTAATCATGTGAAGCACAATAGGAATAGCAAAAACAAAAACAAAAAAACCAGTAGGCAAAACTATAAATAGTAAGAATTTGGATTTAACACAAATGTTACACTGTTATTTTTACATAATAGCTTCAGGCAGGAAATGGTTATAAAAACTATTATTGGTTAGTGTGGAAGGGGATGGTCATGTTTATTTTATATTGTACAGTACAAGGAGGATATTTATATATTGCATGATTGGATAAAAGTGATACAAATAAAATAGCTATATGTAGTGATTTCTACAGATAGTCCTCAACTTACAATCACAATTGAGCCCAAAATTTCTGTTGATAAGCAACACAGTTGCTAAATGAGTTTTGCCCCATTTTATGACCTTTGTTAACACAGTTGTTAAATGAATTACTTCAGTTGTTAAGTTAATAACACGGTTGTTAAGTGAATCTGTCTTCCCCATTGACTTTATCAGAAGGTTGCAAAAGATGATCACATGGCCCCAGGACACTGCAACCTTCATAAATATGAGTTAGCTGCCAAGTGTTTGAATTTTGTCCACATGACCATGGGGATGCTGCAACAGTCATAAAAGTGAAAAATGATCATAAGTCACTTTTTTCAGTGGGGAGAAAACACTAAAGTTCAGAATTAACTGAGGGTTGTGAGACATACCAAAGACAACAAAAAGGGGGTTCTTTGAATATATATCTATATAAATAAAAATGTAAATGTTTGTTTGTTCAAAATTTTAAATCTCTGAAAGTCCTTCACTGATTGCTTTGAAATTTTGACACAATGTTGCATTCGAATACGTGCATGTTTTTATATACTGTACCTATATTATATAGATGTCACACCTGTGACAGGTAAAAATATTTAACCTGTCTGAGCCACAGCAACGCGTGGCCGGATACAGCTAGTTAGAAATAAAAAGAAAGACAAAGTTTAAGTCTGGTGAAAGAGGTGGTGAAGTGATCATAGATAATGATTTTGTATCTATCCTCAGAAGGACAAACAAGTCTTACTGGGGATAGCATTCTTATAGCATAGAACGGGTCGGCAACCTTAAACACTCAAAGAGCCACTTGGATCTATTTCCCATAGAAAAGAAAACACTGGGAGCTGCAAAACACTTTTGACATCTAAAATGAAGATAACACTGCATTTATCCTTTTTTACCTTTATGATGTGTATGTATGTATATATATATGTACAGTATATGTATGTTTGTTTGTCTCTCTGTCTCTCTCGCGGGGGGGGGGGCTTTAAGGCTGCGGACTTTCTGGATCTCCCTCTTCTTGCAGGTTCCAACCAACTGCTTTGTATCTCGCCGAGGTCCCCGAGCTGTAGCCAAAATAGCTGCAATCAGAATACGCAGATAAAGCAGCGTTACGCTGGCATTGAAGGCAAGTGGAGGCAGTGGACGGAGTAGGCAGGGCTCACTCCCAATGTCTAGCCTGGGATCCGGGGCAGCTCCTTCGGACTAACAGACTGCCTGCTAGCTAAGCACTCGGAGCTGGCAGCCTGGTGAGCAAGTCTGACTGCACGCCACAGCCGAGCTGCTGCAAAAAAGGCCACCCCCATTTCTCCTCTGCTGCTTGTCCTTCCCAGGACAGCCTCGCACACACTCTTGCTCGCCTCCTGCGGATGAGGCAGTGGCATCCTGACTGCACGAGATGGAGGAGTCCTGCTGGGCGGAGGCGCTGAAGAAGCGGGACCCAGGCAAAGGGGAGCGAGGGAAAGGCAAGCGGACCGGGGAGGGAGCAGCTTCTTCCTCCCTCCCTCTCTGCCCTTGGTCTGCCAGTCCTTCCCCCATTCTGTGTGTGTGTGTGAGAGAGAGAGACAGAGAGAGGCACTTGCGCTTCCCTTCTCCCTCCCTCTCTCTCTCTCTCTCTGCCCTTGGTCTGCCAGTCCTTTTTCCCCACTCAGTGTGTGTGTGAGAGAGAGAGACAGACGCTTGTGCTTCCCTTCTCTCTCTCTCCCTCCCTCCCCCCCACCGGCGCTTCTCTCCTGCCCTTGTTGCGTCTCCGCAGAGGAAAGCGAGCTGAATAAGAATGTCCACGGTGTGTCAGCTTGTCGGAGAACAAGCCAGCCGGCTGGGCGGGTGAGGAGAGAGAGAGAGAGAATGAAAGGCAGACGGGGAGGGCTCCCCCTCCCTCTCCAAGGCAAGCTGCCCTCCTCTCCATCCTGCGCCCCCTCCCCTAAAGAGATTGGCTGGCAGAGTTTGTCAATTGCCATTCTTCCTCGTCCCCCCCCCATTCCGGCTTGAGCACAGAATTTGGGCCAAAAGAAGAAACGTGCTTCCCACCCACCTGCTGTTTTTCTTCCTCTCTTCTCCCATCACTTCTTCGCTGCCCACCCAGATTTGAGCATCTTGGATTCCGACTTTTCCTCCCACACCCCCACGCATCCCTTCCGACACCGGCACTGCCCACCCCCTTTTTCCCGTCCTTCCTGTGAGCGTGTGGGGGCGTGCCTAGCTTGTGATGGGACCGGCATGGAAGGCGATGCTGCCACCATGAAGAGGGTAGCAGCCCCGGCGATGCTGCCACC
>NW_015387132.1:303426-306892 GCF_001527695.2 Protobothrops mucrosquamatus
TTTTTTTTAACGTGGCATAAAATCAGGAATGGGGCTGTCTGTCTGTCTGGGAACACCCCCCCTTTTGCCTGTTTCCCCCCCTTCTGCCTTCCCAGGAGGAAAACAGCATCTCCCCCTTCCCAAATTCTCTTTCCAAACCAGCTGGCGAGAGCTGAGGTGATGCGACGCCTACCTGACTTGTCTCCTGCTGGCACCCTGCCCGCCAACCCCGATGTCACTACTTCGGTCATTTTGGGTAGCCCCCGTCCCAGCCGGAAAGGGAACTCCTGGGGATGGTGTCCCGGAAGGGGGCCTGAGAACCTGGGCAGGCAGCGAGCTTGCGATCGTGCTCAGAGACAGAGACAGGCACTAGCGCTTCCCTTCTCTCTCTCTCTGCCCTTGGTCTGCGAGTCCTCTTCCCCCACTCAGTGTGTTTGTGTGTTGTGTGAGAGACAGAGTCAGAGAAACAGAGGCACTTGTGTTTCCCTTCTCCCTCTCTCTCTTTCTTCCCCCCCCCATCTTCTGCTCACCTCACATTCTTCTCCAACAAGCTGATTGGGCTGGTTTTAAATTGGCTCGCCAGCTGGGGATTGCAGGGGCTGCGCTCCCTTGTGGCTGCAGCTTGCAGGAGGGCTGGCACGTTCAGCGGAGGCTCTGGCGGACCGCTCCCGGGGGGATCCCGGGGCTGCCCCACACAGCTCCCCAGCCCTGTGCACCTCGGACGGGGCCAGCCCGGGAAAGGGACTTCCTGGCCGCGCTTCTCCCAGGGGGCAGGGTGCCCGGGCACAGGGCCAATCAGGAGCCCCGCGAGGGGGCAAGTCCACATGAAGAGAGAGAGAGAGAGAAGCGCAATTACAAACCTGCTAGCTTGTTCTTTTTATGGGCAAGGTCCTCAAACATAGACAGGCTACAATTAACAGGAACCAGTGTCAGTTTGTCATAAAATCATGCCAAACTAACTGAGTCCTCCACTGATAAAGTTACTAATTGCTTACTAGATCTAAGAAATGTCGTGGGCTATGTGGAGCTCAGCATGCTGATGAAGTGTCTCCTGATAGTCAATAAGTTTGAACTTGATCCAAATCTTGTGTGACTGAAAAATAACATGAACATTTTTTTATGCAGGCTTGAGCAGTGGGCTGAAATGAACAGGGTGAAATTTACAAGAAAACTGCATTTCCTGTATGGTACTCAGTTGTGAGTTCCATAGTTGGAAAAGATAATGAAAAAAATTAAATGATTCCAGAATACTGCTACAATAAAGAAGGGTCTTGAAAGACGAGGATTGAAAGAAAAAGAATGGTAGAATGGCGCCCTTTCTAAATGTAGCCAATATAAAAAAGAGATTGATTGGGATTGCCCAGTTATTGAAAGAAGAGGTGGTAGAAATAATTCATCTAAAAAAAGTAAAGTTGGGAATAATTTTAGGAAACCAAGAAAAAAATGCTGGGAAAAATTAAGAAAAGGTGCATGTAGAAGTTGTTAAATTTTTATGGTCCAACTAGAAGAAATTGAAATTACTACAATGGTGTATTCTAATCTGCTGGTTTAGGTGTGGATGAAAGAAACTTCAACATGGCCCTTTGAGGATGAGAAATAATGTTGACGTCAGAAAAAGGAGCAACAGCCTTTTCTTCTTGAGTTGCTGCTTCTGTCAATTCTTCTGCCTAGGTCTATCTGAACATAGCCCTCTTGGAAAGAAGAATGAAGTAAAATAGTTGAAAAGCTCTGCCCTTTCTGGGTCACCATCCTACTATCTCTTCCAAGTAGATGATAAAGGGCCTGGAGACAAAAACATGAAGAAAGGTTGAAGGAATTGTATATGGCTAGTATAGAGAAAGGAGGACTAGAGGTGACATGATAGCAGTGTTCCAGTATTTGAGCAGCTACCACAGAGGAGGGGGGCAACCTATTTTCCAAAGTACCAGAAGGCAAGACAGGAAACAATGAATGGAAACTAATCAAGGAGAGAAGCAACCTGGAATTAAGGAGAAACTTCCTAACAACAATTACCCAATGGAACAGCTTGCATCAGAAGTTGTAGGTGCTTCATCACTGGAGGTTTTTTAAAAATAGACGGGACAGCCACTTGTCTGAAATAGTAAGCAGGGGGTTGGACTAGAAGACCTCCAAGGACCCTTCCAGCTCTATTCTAATAGCCAGTCCACCCCTATTATAAGTCTTGTGCTTACCAGAAATGCTTGTGTAGGAATTTCAGATGGCAGATAAGTTATGTAATGCATGGACATCCTCATATAATCTCTCTGATTCAGGATAGTTCTAGAGTTATTCTAAGCATCTTTCCCTGATAAAGACTGGAATACATTCCATGACCCTCATCCCCAAGAACCGGGAGATGAATAGGTGCCAAATGCAAGGGACAGGTTGCGTCCTCTCAAACAAGGAGTGACTGATGAAATACTGGATGTATTTCATGTTTCATACTTCATGAAAGCAGATAACTACAGTCAGAAGGCCACTGGGCTAATTTAATATATAACGGGGAAATGCCCACTAAACATTGAGTCCAGCTTCGTAGACAGGTGGGAAGAAGTATACTGACCTCAAATTTGAAAAGTATACATATATTCAGGTTCCCCATAGGTTGGGGAACAAGAAAAAACATGTGTTTTCCGGATCCGACCTCTCCTTCAAAAGTTAGGCCAAGGCCTATCTCACATTTGTGTGCAAATAGCCAATTAAGCATCAAAAGTCAAAATTTGAAACTGACCTCAAATTCGAAAAGTATACATATATTCATTTTCCCCACAGGTTGGGGAACAAGAAAAAACATGTGCTTTCCGGATCCGACCTCTCCTTCAAAAGTTAGGCCAGGGTCTATATCGCATTTGTTGGCAAATAGCCAATTGAGCATGAAAAGTCAAAATTTGAAACTGACCTCAAATTCGAAAAGTATACTTATATTCAGGTTCCCCACAGGTTAGGGAACAAGAAAAAACATCTGTTTTCCGGATCCGACCTCTCCTTCAAAAGTTAGGCCAGGGTCTATATCGCATTTGTTGGCAAATAGCCAATTGAGCATGAAAAAATTTGAAACTGTCCTCAAATTCGAAAAGTATACATATATTCAGGTTCCCCACAGGTTGGGGAACACGAAAAAACGTGTTTTCCGGATCCGACCTCTCCTTCAAATGTTAGGTCAGGGCCTATCTCGCATTTGTTGGCAAACAGCCAATAAAGCATCCAAAGTCAAACTTTGAAACTGACCTCAAATTCGAAAAGTATACATATATTCAGGTTCATCACAGGTTGGGGAACACAAAAAAGCATTTGTTTTCCGGATCCGACCTCTCCTTCAAAAGTTAGGCCAAGGCCTATCTCACATTTGTGTGCAAATAGCCAATTAAGCATCAAAAGTCAAAATTTGAAACTGACCTCAAATTCGAAAAGTATACATATATTCATGTTCCCCACAGGTTGGGGAACATGAAAAAACGTGTTTTCCGGATCTGACCTCTCCTTCAAA
>NW_015387132.1:308938-310163 GCF_001527695.2 Protobothrops mucrosquamatus
GTGTGCAAATAGCCAATTAAGCATCAAAAGTCAAAATTTGAAACTGAGCTCAAATTCGAAAAGTATACATATATTCAGGTTACCCACAGGTTGGGGAACAAGAAAAAACATGTGTTTTCCGGATCCGACCTCTCCTTCAAAAGTTAGGCCAGGCCCTATCTCACATTTGTTGGCAAATAGCCAATTGAGCATGAAAAGTTAAAATTTGAAACTGACCTCAAATTCGAAAAGTATACTTATATTCAGGTTCCCCACAGGTTGGGGAACAAGAAAAAACATGTGTTTGAGGGATCCGACCTCTCCTTCAAAAGTTAGGTCAGGGCCTATCTGGCATTTGTTGGCAAACAGCCAATAAAGCATCAAAAGTCAAAATTTGAAACTGACCTCAAATTCAAAAAGTATACATATATTCAGGTTCATCACAGGTTGGGGAACAAGAAAAAACATGTGTTTTCTGGATCTGACCTCTCCTTCAAAAGTTAGGCCAGGGTCTATATCGCATTTGTTGGCGAATAGCCAATTGAGCATGAAAAAATTTGAAACTGTCCTCAAATTCGAAAATTATACATATATTCAGGTTCCCCACAGGTTGGGGAACACAAAAAAACGTGTTTTCCGGATCTGACCTCTCCTTCAAAAGTTAGGTCAGGGCCTATCTCGCATTTGTTGGCAAACAGCCAATAAAGCATCCAAAGTCAAAATTTGAAACTAACCTCAAATTCGAAAAGTATACATATATTCAGGTTCATCACAGGTTGGGAAACATAAAAAAACATTTGTTTTCCGCATCCGACCTCTCCTTCAAAAGTTAGGCCAAGGCCTATCTCACATTTGTGTGCAAATAGCCAATTATGCATCAAAAGTCAAAATTTGAAACTGACCTCAAATTCGAAAAGTATACTTATATTCAGGTTCCCCACAGGTTGGGGAACAAGAAAAAACATGTGTTTTCCGGATCCGACCTCTCCTTCAAAAGTTAGGTCAGGGCCTATCTCGCATTTGTTGGCAAACAGCCAATAAAGCATCAAAAGTCAAAATTTGAAACTGACCTCAAATTCGAAAAGTATACATATATTCAGGTTCATCACAGGTTGGGAACACAAAAAAACATTTGTTTTCCGGATCCGAACTCTCCTTCAAAAGTTAGGCCAAGGCATATCTCACATTTGTGTGCAAATAGCCAATTAAGCATCAAAAGTCAAAATTTGAAACTGAGCTCAAATTC
>NW_015387132.1:314436-316593 GCF_001527695.2 Protobothrops mucrosquamatus
TGGGGAACAAGAAAAAACCTTTGTTTTCCGGATCCGACCTCTCCCTCAAAAGATAGGCCAAGGCCTATCTCACATTTGTGTGCAAATAGCCAATTAAGCATCAAAAGTCAAAATTTGAAACTGACCTCAAATTCGAAAAATTATACATATATTCAGGTTCCCCACAGGTTGGGGAACACGAAAAAACGGGTTTTCTGGATCTGACCTCTCCTTCAAAAGTTAGGTCAGGGCCTATCTTGGATTTGTTGGCAAGCAGCCAATAAAGCATCCAAAGTCAAAATTTGAAACTGACCTCAAATTCGAAAAGTATACATATATTCATGTTCATCACAGGTTGGGGAACACAAAAAAACATTTGTTTTCCGGATCCGACCTCTCCTTCAAAAGTTAGGCCAAGGCCTATCTCACATTTGTGTGCAAATAGCCAATTAAGCATCAAAAGTCAAAATTTGAAACTGACCTCAAATTCGAAAAGTATACATATATTCATTTTCCCCACAGGTTGGGGAAAACGAAAAAACGTGTTTTCCGGATCTGACCTCTCCTTCAAAAGTTAGGCCAAGGCCTATCTCACATTCGTTGGCAAACAGCCAATAAAGCATCAAAAGTCAAAATTTGAAACTGACCTCAAATTCGAAAAGTATACATATATTCAGGTTCCTCACAGGTTGGGGAACAAGAAAAAAAATTGTGTTTTCCGGATCCGACCTCTCCTTCAAAAGTTAGGCCAGGGTCTATATCGCATTTGTTGGCAAATAGCAGAATTGAGCATGAAAAAATTTGAAAATGACCTCAAATTCGAAAAGTATACATATATTCAGGTTCATCACAGGTTGGGGAACATAAAAAAACATTTGTTTTTCGGATCCGACCTCTCCTTCAAAAGTTAGGCAAAGGCCTATCTCACATTTGTGTGCAAATAGCCAATTAAGCATGAAAAGTCAAAATTTGAAACAGACCTCAAATTCGAAAAGTATACCTATATTCAGGTTCCCCACAGGTTGGTGAACAAGAAAAAACATGTGTTTTCCGGATCTGACCTCNCAAATTCAAAAAGTATACATATATTCAGGTTCATCACAGGTTGGGGAACACAAAAAAACATGTGTTTTCCGGATCCGACCTCTCCTTCAAAAGTTAGGCCAGGGTCTATATCGCATTTGTTGGCAAATAGCCAATTGAGCATGAAAAAATTTGAAACTGTCCTCAAATTCGAAAAGTATACATATATTCAGGTTCCCCATAGGTTGGGGAACACAAAAAAACGTGTTTTCCGGATCTGACCTCTCCTTCAAAAGTTAGGTCAGGGCCTATCTCGCATTTGTTGGCAAACAGCCAATAAAGCATCCAAAGTCAAAATTTGAAACTGACCTCAAATTTGAAAAGTATACATATATTCAGGTTCATCACAGGTTGGGAAACATAAAAAAACATTTGTTTTCCGGATCCAACCTCTCCTTCAAAAGTTAGGCCAAGGCCTATCTCACATTTGTGTGCAAATAGCCAATTAAGGATGAAAAGTCAAAATTTGAAACTGACCTCAAATTCGAAAAGTATACATATATTCAGTTTCCCCACAGGTTGGGGAACACAAAAAAAGGTGTTTTCCGGATCTGACCTCTCCTTCAAAAGTTAGGTCAGGGCCTATCTCGCATTTGTTGGCAAACAGCCAATAAAGCATCAAAAGTCAAAATTTGAAACTGACCTCAAATGAAAAAAGTATACATATATTCAGGTTCATCACAGGTTGGGGAACACAAAAAACATGTGTTTTCCGGATCCGACCTCTCCTTCAAAAGTTAGGCCAGGGTCTATGTCGCATTTGTTGGCAAATAGCCAATTGAGCATGAAAAAATTTGAAACTGTCCTCAAATTCGAAAAGTATACATATATTCAGGTTCCCCACAGGTTGGGGAACACGAAAAAACGTGTTTTCCGGATCCGACCTCTCCTTCAACCGTTAGGTCAGGGCCTATCTCACATTTGTTGGCAAACAGCCAATAAAGCATCCAAAGTCAAAATTTGAAACTGACCTCAAATTCGAAAAGTATACATATATTCAGGTTCATCACAGGTTGGGGAACACAAAAAAACATTTGTTTTCCGGATCCGACCTCTCCTTCAAAAGTTAGGCCAAGGCCTATCTCACATTTGTGT
>NW_015387132.1:320283-321375 GCF_001527695.2 Protobothrops mucrosquamatus
AAATTCGAAAAGTATACATATATTCAGGTTCCCCACAGGTTGGGGAACACAAAAAAACGTGTTTTCCGGATCTGACCTCTCCTTCAAAAGTTAGGTCAGGGCCTAACTCGCATTTGTTGGCAAACAGCCAATAAAGCATCCAAAGTCAAAATTTGAAACTGACCTCAAATTCAAAAAATATACATATATTCAGGTTCATCACAGGTTGGGGAACACAAAAAAACATTTGTTTTTCGGATCCGACCTCTCCTTCAAAAGTTAGGCAAAGGCCTATCTCACATTTGTGTGCAAGTAGCCAATTAAGCATGAAAAGTCAAAATTTGAAACTGACCTCAAATTCGAAAAGTATACCTATATTCAGGTTCCCCACAGGTTGGTAAACAAGAAAAAACATGTGTTTTCCGGATCTGACCTCTCCTTCAAAAATTAGGCCAGACTCTATCTCGCATTTATTGGCAAATAGCCAATTAAGCATGAAAAGTCAAAATTTGAAACTGACCTCAAATTCGAAAAGTATACATATATTCAGGTTCCCCACAGGTTGGGGAACAAGAAAAAACATGTGTTTTCCGGATCTGACCTCTCCTTCAAAAGTTAGGACAGGGTCTATATCGCATTTGTTGGCAAATAGCCAATTGAGCATGAAAAAATTTGAAACTGTCCTCAAATTCGAAAAGTATACATATATTCAGGTTCCCCACAGGTTGGGGAAGACAAAAAAACGTGTTTTCCGGATCTGACCTCTCCTTCAAAAGTTAGGTCAGGGCCTATCTCGCATTTGTTGGCAAACAGCCAATAAAGCATCAAAAGTCAAAATTTGAAACTGACCTCAAATTCAAAAAGTATACATATATTCAGGTTCATCACAGGTTGGGGAACACAAAAAAACATTTGTTTTCCGGATCCGAACTCTCCTTCAAAAGTTAGGCCAAGGCCTATCTCACATTTGTGTGCAAATAGCCAATTAAGCATCAAAAGTCAAAATTTGAAACTGAGCTCAAATTCGAAAAGTATACATATATTCATGTTCCCCACAGGTTGGGGAACAAGAAAAAACATGTGTTTTCCGGATCCGACCTCTCCTTCAAAAGT
>NW_015387132.1:325402-326512 GCF_001527695.2 Protobothrops mucrosquamatus
GAAACTGACCTCAAATTCGAAAAGTATACATATATTCAGGTTCATCACAGGTTGGGGAACACAAAAAAACATTTGTTTTTCGGATCCGACCTCTCCTTCAAAAGTTAGGCAAAGGCCTATCTCACATTTGTGTGCAAATAGCCAATTAAGCATGAAAAGTCAAAATTTGAAACTGACCTCAAATTCGAAAAGTATACCTCTATTCAGGTTCCCCACAGGTTGGTAAACAAGAAAAAACATATGTTTTCCGGATCTGACCTCTCCTTCAAAAGTTAGGCCAGACTCTATCTCGCATTTATTGGCAAATAGCCAATTAAGCATGAAAAGTCAAAATTTGAAACTGACCCCAAATTCGAAAAGTATACATATATTCAGGTTTCTCACAGGTTGGGGAACACAAAAAAACATGTGTTTTCCGGATCCGACCTCTCCTTCAAAAGTTAGGCCAGGGCCTATCTCACATTTGTTGGAAAATAGCCAATTCAGCACGAAAAGTCAAAATTTGAAACTGACCTAAAATTCGAAAAGTATACATATATTCAGGTTCCCCACAGGTTGGGGAACAAGAAAAAACATGTGCTTTCCGAATCCGACCTCTCCTTCAAAAGTTAGGCCAGGGTCTATATCGCATTTGTTGGCGAATAGCCAATTGAGCATGAAAAAATTTGAAACTGTCCTCAAATTCGAAAAGTATACATATATTCAGGTTCCCCACAGGTTGGGGAACAGAAAAAAACGTATTTTACGGATCTGACCTCTCCTTCAAAAGTTAGGTCAGGGCCTATCTCACATTTGTTGGCAAATAGCCAATTAAGCATGAAAAGTCAAAATTTGAAACTGACCTCAAATACGAAAAGTATACCTATATTCAGGTTCCCCACAGGTTGGGGAACAAGAAAAAACATGTGTTTTCTGGATCTGACCTCTCCTTCAAAAGTTAGGCCAGGGTCTATCTTGCATTTGTTGGCAAATAGCCAATTAAGCATGAAAAGTCAAAATTTGAAACTGACCTCAAATTCGAAAAGTATACATATATTCAGGTTCATCACAGGTTGGGGAACACAAAAAAACATTTGTTTTTCGGATCCGACCTCTCCTTCAAAAGTTAGG
>NW_015387132.1:330383-331976 GCF_001527695.2 Protobothrops mucrosquamatus
ACATTTGTGTGCAAATAGCCAATTAAGCATCAAAAGTCAAAATTTGAAACTGACCTCAAATTCGAAAAGTATACATATATTCATTTTCCCCACAGGTTGGGGAACACGAAAAATTGTTTTCCGGATCTGACCTCTCCTTCAAAAGTTAGGTCAGGGCCTATCTCACATTCGTTGGCAAACAGCCAATAAAGCATCAAAAGTCAAAATTTGAAACTGACCTCAAATTCGAAAAGTATACATATATTCAGTTTCATCACAGGTTGGGAAACACGAAAAAACATGTGTTTTCCGGATCAGACCTTTCCTTCAAAAGTTAGGACAGTGCATATCTCGCATTTGTTGGCAAATAGCCAATTAAGCATAAAAAGTCAAAATTTGAAAATGACCTCAAATTCGAAAAGTATACATATATTCAGGTTCATCACAGGTTGGGGAACACAAAAAAACATTTGTTTTTCGGATCCGACCTCTCCTTCAAAATTTAGGAAAAGGCCTATCTCACATTTGTGTGCAAATAGCCAATTAAGCATGAAAAGTCAAAATTTGAAACTGACCTCAAATTCGAAAAGTATACCTATATTCAGGTTTCTCACAGGTTGGGGAACACAAAAAAACATGTGTTTTCCGGATCTGACCTCTCCTTCAAAAGTTAGGCCAGGGTCTATATCGCATTTGTTGGCAAATAGACAATAAAGCATCCAAAGTCAAAATTTGAAACTGACCTCAAATTCGAAAAGTATACATATATTCAGGTTCATCACAGGTTGGGAAACATAAAAAAACATTTGTTTTCTGGATCCGACCTCTCCTTCAAAAGTTAGGCCAAGGCCTGTCTCACATTTGTGTGCAAATAGCCAATTAAGCATCAAAAGTCAAAATTTGAAACTGACCTCAAATTCGAAAAGTATACATATATTCATGTTCCCCACAGGTTGGGGAACAAGAAAAAACATGTGTTTTCCGGTTCCGACCTCTCCTTCAAAAATTAGGCCAGGGTCTATCTCGCATTTGTTGGCAAATAGACAATAAAGCATCCAAAGTCAAAATTTGAAACTGACCTCAAATTCGAAAAGTATACATATATTCAGGTTCATCACAGGTTGGGAAACATAAAAAAACATTTGTTTTCCGGATCCGACCTCTCCTTCAAAAGTTAGGCCAAGGCCTGTCTCACATTTGTTGGCAAATAGCCAATTGAGCATGAAAAGTCAAAATTTGAAATTGACCTCAAATTCGAAAAGTACACATATATTCAGGTTCCCCACAAGCTGGGGAACACAAAAAAACATGTATTTTCCGGATCCGATCTCCCCTTCAAAAGTTAGGCCAGGGTCTATCTCGCATTTGTTGGCAAATAGACAATTAAGCATCAAAAGTCAAAATTTGAAACTGACCTCAAATTCGAAAAGTATACATATATTCAGGTTCCTCAGATGTTATGGAACACAAAAAAACATGTGTTTTTGGGATCCGACCTCTCCTTCAAAAGTTAGGCCAGGGTCTATATCGCATTTGTTGGCAAATAGCCAATTGAGCATGAAAAAATTTGAAACTGTCCTCAAATTCGAAAAGTATACATATATTCAGGTTCCC
>NW_015387132.1:334577-336282 GCF_001527695.2 Protobothrops mucrosquamatus
TCCTTCAAAAGTTAGGCCAGGGCCTATCTCACATTTGTTGGCAAATAGCCAATTGAGCATGAAAAGTCAAAATTTGAAACTGACCTCAAATTCGAAAAGTATACTTATATTCAGGTTCCCCACAGGTTAGGGAACAAGAAAAAACATGTGTTTTCCGGATCCGACCTCTCCTTCAAAAGTTAGGCCAGGGTCTATATCAAATTTGTTGGCAAATAGCCAATTGAGCATGAAAAAATTTGAAACTGTCCTCAAATTCGAAAAGTATACATATATTCAGGTTCCTCACAGGTTGGGGAACACAAAAAAACATTTGTTTTCCGGATCCGACCTCTCCTTCAAAAGTTAGGCCAAGGCCTATCTCACATTTGTTGGCAAATAGCCAATTAAGCATCAAAAGTCAAAATTTGAAACTGACCTCAAATTCGAAAAGTATACATATATTCATGTTCCTCACAGGTTGGGTAACAGAAAAAAACATTTGTTTTCTCGATCCGACCTCTCCTTCAAAAGTTAGGCCAGGGTCTATCTCGCATTTGTTGGCAAATAGCCAATTGAGCATGAAAAGTCAAAATTTGAAACTGACCTCAAATTCGAAAAGTATATTTATATTCAGGTTCCCCACAGGTTGGGGAACAAGAAAAAACATGTGTTTTCTGGATCCGACCTCTCCTTCAAAAGTTAGGCCAGGGTCTATATCGCATTTGTTGGCAAATAGACAATTGAGCATGAAAAAATTTGAAACTGACCTCAAATTCGAAAAGTATACATATATTCAGGTTCATCACAGGTTGCGGAACACAAAAAAACATTTGTTTTCCGGATCCGACCTCTCCTTGAAAAGTTAGGCCAAGGCCTATCTCGCATTTGTGTGCAAATAGCCAATTAAGCATCAAAAGTCAAAATTTGAAACTGGCCTCAAATTCGAAAAGTATACATATGTTCAGGTTCCCCACAGGTTGGGGAACAGAAAAAAAAATTTGTTTTCCGGATCCGACCTCTCCTTCAAAAGTTAGGCCAAGGCCTATCTCACATTTGTGTGCAAATAGCCAATTAAGCATCAAAAGTCAAAATTTGAAACTGGCCTCAAATTCGAAAAGTATACATATATTCAGATTCATCACAGGTTGGGGAACACAAAAAAACATTTGTTTTCCGGATCCTACCTCTCCTTCAAAAGTTAGGCCAAGGCCTATCTCACATTTGTTGGCAAATAGCGAATTGAGCATGAAAAGTCAAAATTTGAAACTGACCTCAAATTCGAAAAGTATACCTATATTCAGGTTCCCCACAGGTTGGGGAACAAGAAAAAACATGTGTTTTCCGGATCTGACCTCTCCTTCAAAAGTTAGGCCAGGGTCTATATCGCATTTGTTGGCAAATAGCCAATTGAGCATGAAAAAATTTGAAACTGACCTCAAATTCGAAAAGTATACATATGTTCAGGTTCCCCATGGTTGGGGAAAAGAAAAAAACATGTGTTTTCCAGATCCGACATCTCCTTCAAACGTTAGGCCAGGGCCTATCTCACATTTGTTGGCAAATAGCCAATTAAGCATCAAAAGTCAAAATTTGAAACTGACCTCAAATTCGAAAAATTATACATATATTCAGGTTCCCCACAGGTTGGGGAACACGAAAAAACGGGTTTTCTGGATCTGACCTCTCCTTCAAAAGTTAGGTCAGGGCCTATCTTGCATTTGTTGGC
>NW_015387132.1:339510-341038 GCF_001527695.2 Protobothrops mucrosquamatus
TCTCACATTTGTTGGCAAATAGCCAATTGAGCATGAAAAGTCAAAATTTGAAACTGACCTCAAATTCGAAAAGTATTCATATATTCAGGTTCCCCACAGGTTGGGGAACAAGAAAAAACATTTGTTTTCCGGATCCGACCTCTCCTTCCAAAGTTAGGCCAGGGTCTATATCGCATTTGTTGGCAAATAGCCAATTGAGCACGAAAAAATTTGAAACTGTCCTCAAATTCGAAAAGTATACATATATTCAGGTTCCCCACAGGTTGGGGAACACAAAAAAACGTGTTTTCCGGATCTGACCTCTCCTTCAAAAGTTAGGTAAGGGCCTATCTCGCATTTGTTGGCAAACAGCCAATAAAGCATCCAAAGTCAAAATTTGAAACTGACCTCAAATTCGAAAAATATACATATATTCAGGTTCATCACAGGTTGGGAACACAAAAAAACTTTTTTTTTCCGGATCCGAACTCTCCTTCAAAAGTTAGGCCAAGGCCTATCTCACATTTGTGTGCAAATAGCCAATTAAGCATCAAAAGTCAAAATTTGAAACTGAGCTCAAATTCGAAAAGTATACTTATATTCAGGTTCCCCACAGGTTGGGGAACAAGAAAAAACATGTGTTTTCCGGATCCGACAACTCCTTCAAAAGTTAGGCCAAGGCCTATCTCACATTTGTGTGCAAATAGCCAATTAAGCATCAAAAGTCAAAATTTGAAACTCGCCTCAAATTCGAAAAGTATACATATATTCAGGTTCCCCACAGGTTGGGGAACACAAAAAAACATGTGTTTTCCGGATCCGACCTCTCCTTCAAAAGTTAGGTCAGGGCCTATCTCGCATTTGTTGGCAAATAGCCAATTGAGCATCAAAAGACAAAATTTGAAACTGACCTCAAATTCGAAAAGTATACATATATTCAGGTTCATCACAGGTTGGGGAAGAAGAAAAAACATATGTTTTTCAGATCCGACCTTTCCTTCAAAAGTTAGGAAAGGGCCTATCTCGCATTTGTTGGCAAATAGCCAGTTAATTATGAAAAGTCAAAATTTGAAACAGACCTCAAATTCGAAAAGTATACATATATTCAGGTTCCCCAAAGGTTGGGGAACACGAAAAAACGTGTTTTCCGGATCTGACCTCTCCTTCAAAAGTTAGGTCAGGGCCTATCTCGCATTTCTTGGCAAACAGACAATAAAGCATCAAAAGTCAAATTTTGAAGCTGACCTCAAATTCGAAAAGTATACATATATTCAGGTTCATCACAGGATGGGGAACACGAAAAAACATGTGTTTTCCGGATCTGACCTCTGCTTCAAAAGTTTGGCCAGGGCCTTTGTCGCATTTGTTGGCAAATAGCCAATTTAGCATAAAAAGTCAAAATTAGAAACTGACCTAAATTCGAAAAGAATAAATATATTCAGGTGCCCCACAGGTTGGTAAACAAGAAAAAACATGTGTTTTCCAGATCCGACCTCTCCTTCAAAAGTTAGGCCAGTGTCTATGTCGCATTTGTTGGCAAATAGCCAAT
>NW_015387132.1:345135-346185 GCF_001527695.2 Protobothrops mucrosquamatus
AGCATGAAAAGTCAAAATTTGAAACTGACCTCAAATTCGAAAAGTATGCATATATTCAGGTTCCCCACAGGTTGGGGAACAAGAAAAAACATGTGTTTTCCGTATCCGACCTCTCCTTCAAAAGTTAGGCCAGGGTCTATATCGCATTTATTGGCAAATAGCCAATTGAGCATGAAAAAATTTGAAACTGACCTCAAATCCGAAAAGTATACATATATTCACGTTCCCCACGGGTTGGGGAACAAGAAAAAACATGTGTTTTCCAGATCCGACATCTCCTTCAAAAGTTGGGCCAGTGCCTATCTCACATTTGTTGGCAAATAGCCAATTAAGCATCAAAAGTCAAAATTTGAAACTGACCTCAAATTCGAAAAATTATACATATATTCAGGTTCCCCACAGGTTGGGGAACACGAAAAAACGTGTTTTCTAGATCTGACCTCTCCTTCAAAAGTTAGGTCAGGGCCTATCTTGCATTTTTTGGCAAGCAGCCAATAAAGCATCAAAAGTCATAATTTGAAACTCGCCTCAAATTCGAAAAGTATACATATATTCAGGTTCCCCACAGGTTGGGGAACAGAAAAAAACATGTGTTTTCCGGATCCGACATCTCCTTCAAACGTTAGGCCAGGGCCTATCTCACATTTGTTGGCATATAGCCAATTAAGCATCAAAAGTCAAAATTTGAAACTGACCTCAAATTCGAAAAGTATACATATATTCAGGTTTCTCACAGGTTGGGGAACACAAAAAAACATGTGTTTTCCGGATCCGACCTCTCCTTCAAAAGTTAGGTCAGGGCCTATCTCGCATTTGTTGGCAAATAGCCAATTGAGCATCAAAAGACAAATTTTGAAACTGACCTCAAATTCGAAAAGTATACATATATTCAGGTTCATCACAGGTTGGGGAAGAAGAAAAAACATATGTTTTCCAGATCCCACCTTTCCTTCAAAAGTTAGGAAAGGGCCTATCTCGCATTTGTTGGCAAATAGCCAGTTAAGCATGAAAAGTCAAAATTTGAAACAGACCTCAAATTCGAAAAGTATA
>NW_015387133.1:0-10724 GCF_001527695.2 Protobothrops mucrosquamatus
CATCCCTTATGTTGTTTATAGATGGAAATGGAGTGAGCTATGAGTGGCAGAAATGCTTAAAACTAAGAGAAAATTCAGGATTCCCAATAACTCTCCATTCTCCAGCAGAACTGACTGCCAAAAGTCTGTCTTATCAATGTAGGAAAGCCAAGGAAGCTTACTCCTACATGTCACTGTCTCTTAGCAATCAAAAGCAGTTATGCTTGGCTGGATTAAGGCAAAGCTGTGCATAAACCCCCTGGAGACAGGCTATCAAACAAACCTTTAGACAGCATGGAGACAGCCAAAGCAGATCTGATACAAAAGGCAGATCTGTGCAACGTGTAGCAATCAATTCGTGCAAACTAATCATATCTTGACATGGCAGTAGACACTCACGTGTAGATTTTTCACTCCAGAGAACAGAGAGGCCCCCAAGGTGACCTCTTCTTCTCCAAAAACTTACTCCATATTGCTCTAGTTAACATTCATTGTTCCCATTCCACTAACCTCCTTATTATGGCTGACACCACCTTCATATAACATCTTACTTTGACATGTCTGCACATACAGCTTAGAGGTTCAGTCAACAGTGCTAAGAGAAAAGCACGAACCTTTTCCCTGGTAGGTACTTCAAGATGAGGCTTTGTGGTCTTATTTACTGGATTGTAAAGAGCCTCCAGTGCCTTCCATTTGTAGCCAACTGCTTTTTTTTCCCAATTTCTCCCCGTCATACACAGTTATTAAGGAGAAGATAAAATACAGTAGACCTCAACTTACAAGAGTTTGCTTACTGTCCGTTCGAAGTTACAACAGCACTGAAAAAAGTGACTTGTGACTGTTTTTCACACTTACAGCAGCCTTTCCATGGATATGTGATCCAAATTCAGAGGCTTGGCAACTGATTCATATTTATGGCAGAAGCAGTGTCTCGGTATCATATGATCACTTTTTGCAACCTTCTGACAAACAAAGTCACTTAACAAGGGTGTTACTAAGTTAACAACTGCAGTGATTCACTTAACAGCTGTGGCAAGAAAGGTCATAAAATGGGACAAATCTCATTTAACAACTGTCTCACTTAACAACAAAATTGTTGGGCTCAATTGTGGTCATAAGTTGAGGGCTATCTGTAGCTAGAGACTCTCTTGACAACAGGATTAAGCATTTGCTTCTATTTAGTATGTTAGTGACTTGTTTGTGAAACGTCTGGGATCTTATTTGAATGCTGAAAAACATCTTTAAAGAGAGATGAAGACAGCATGACAGAAGTGTCACTAAACATGGTAGGCCTTGCAGATATAATATAGTTCTAGAATCCAGCTATTTAGTAATACAACACTGCCAAACACCAATCAGTATTTGCCATCATGGCTTATCCTTGTAAAGTGCTATTGAATGGGGAAATGTCATTTTATAAAAAGCAACATATTGCTGCCTTGTGCTTCAAGGCCTGATTTGTGCTTCCATTTGTGCTTCCATTCCCTTGTCATGCCTGACCTCACAGCTCCAGGACTCTTACCGATTTTATTTTCTGGCATAATCAGGAAAAAAAAATACACAAATGCAGACCTACTGATATTCCAATTTTACAACTATTAGGAATTAGGAAGGTAATTGAGCTCTGCTGCCATTATCAGTTGAGAAATGTTTTGAAACTTTCAATGTATGTGCTACATTTTTTTTTGGAAAACAAATGCTCATGAATACACAGAAGTATACAGATTATGGAAAATGAGGGCTGCTAGCAATATATTTTCTTTTTCTGAATGGGTTAAATTATTTTTATTTAGACAAATATACACTGGAAGATGAAGGAAGAGAGCAAGGCTTTGAGTTACCAACCACTTAAAATGATAGCAAATGGGCACTCAAGCACATAAAGACATGATAGTGCTGATAGCATCCTGAGATTTAAATTAATCTGCAAATAGTCAAAACAGTCCAGAACAAAGGTACATTTTAACTGGGTTTAATACTATTGAGAGGAGAAGAATCTGATTTTAAGGAAAACCTTATTATGCTCAAGAATCATACTGCCTATAACCAAACTGGTTTTATGTGTTTTTAAAGTACTACAGAAAGAAAAGCAAAAACAAAAATAGCAAAATCTCATCCTCTTTCTCTACTTTCGCTGTGATGAGAAAAAAAAAGCAGGATGCTGATAGCTAAATCAAGGATAGGGAAGAGTTACCATGGTTGAGCAATGGAGGATGTTTTAATTTTTTTAAAGAAATTCAGTTTATAAACAATGACAACGTTCAATGTCATTCAATTCTAATCTTTGGAAAACAGTGTGCAGACAGCAGAATGTATTGTTAAGAAAAATAGAAAAAAGTTGATGGGAAATAAATAGATTGAATTTCTGCAATCATAACTGCTATTAAATTTTCAGGAATAGCCACAATACTAATAGCATTTATTAGAGAAAGATAGCAAAATGCCAAAGACGAATCATTTGTAAATCCATATTTAAATAGGTGCTTGCTATATTTAAACTACGTTAAGGTCTTATCTCTATGCCTCTGCCCATGAAGGGAATTCTCACCTCCTCATTCCAACATAGACAGACACCAGTTGCCAATGCAGTTGAATTGACTAGGAATTATCTTTTTCTGCAGGCAAATTAAAGATACAAGAACCCCAATCTGGATTGGGATTGCAGCATGAAGAAGGATAAAATATCCTGAGATATTTGAGGTAGTCCTCAATTTACAATCCTTCGTTTAGTGACTGTTCAAAGTTACAATGGCACTGAAAAAAAATGGGCTTATGACTGGTTTCACACTTAGGACCATTGCTGCATTCCCCATGGTCACATGGTCAAAATTTGGGCCCTTGTATTTATGACAGTAGCACTGTCCCAGGATCATGTATCACCATTTGTGATGTTCCCAGGCAGCTTCTGGCAAGGAAAGTCAATGGAGGAAGTTAGATTTGCTTAACCACCACAGGATTCATTTAACAACTGCAGTGATTCGCTTAACAAGGCTGGCAAAAAAAGGTTGTAAAAGGAGGCACAACTGGCTTAACAACTGTCTTGCTTAGCAATAGAAATTTTGGGTTCAATTTTGGTCATAAGCCGAAGATTACCTATATCTACATTAACTCAAACAAACAGCATTTCAAAATGGCACGTTTCCATTATACTTGTAACTGTAATATTTTTAAATTCATAAGAATTAGATTAAAATTATGCAAAAAGCCCTATGAAGTATTTTTTTTTTTAAAAAAAGGCCTTTTACACTTTTATGTTAAAAACATCATTTTACACACAATTTAACAAATAGGACAAATCACAAAAAGAAGAGACTTGAAAAGGCAGACATTCAAGTCTAGAAAGTTCATATAAATAATTGGGTACAGAAGTTAAATAATTTTTTAGAAAGAGAAAGGACTGAGTATCTGGAAACCAATATTTTTTTCTTCCCAGGTATTTAAAAGTTGTCTGGTACAATATTGTAAACCAGTCACTACCTAGGGTGTACATTCATTTCTTTGGCTTATCTTACATCCTTGACCAAACAGCTGTGTATAAAGTTTGTACGTTGCCTCAAAACCCTGCAAAACCAGCAGACACAATACTGAGACAGTGAAGAAAAATGACAATGGCTTTATTATTTCCTGTCTGTATTAACAAAGAACACCACAACAAGAAACAAATTCTTTTAGACTAGTAATTACTTCTGAAATGATCCTTACAGAGAAATAAAATGGATTGCCTCTTTGCCAATCTGTAAATTTCAGATAGACTCAGATACTTCTAAGCCACAAGTCATGAGAGACAAAATGTGTATTTGCTGTCACATTGATAGAATGTTGTATATTAGCTCGCTAAACTTTCTGTCATGTGCTTGATATGCAATGCCCAGTGTAGGTGAAATGTAAAAGTTTCAGATTAACAGCAATCACTCAGCAGATTAACCTCAGTGACTATGATATTGGCACTGCAAAATCTATAGTAGTTGCATTCATATGGTTCTAGAGTCTAACCAAACTTGCAACATTATTCCTCAGTCTCTTTTGTCTCCTACAATAATCCCAATCTCCTCTTGACCTTTTTCTGTATTCTGTAATGGCAAGACCGCACTGCCCTGTTTAACTCTTGCCCTAATCCTTGTACTCTTTGTTTTGAAGAGGGATTGTTACCATATCTTTCGGAGCTATTTTGGAGAATATTTTGAGAAATCTGAATTTCAAATCTATTCTCTTTCATTGTTTTGCACAGTTGAGCCTTTATCATCTAGCTGTGTTATGTCAGTCTGTATTCTGAAAACTCTTGTCACCATAGTTATATATTCCAAACCAGATTGCAAAACAGGAATTCAGCCAAGTACAGCATTGACCTAACTACCCAAGCAATTAATTCAACCCACACTGAGTTCTTGCAGGCTGGTGTTGTGTTGTGTTTTGTTTTTTAAAAGCACACTATAAAAGCAGTATTTGCTCCTTAACAATACTCAGCAAATAAACATATTGCTATTAATAAAACCTCATTATTTCTTCTTGAAAGCTAGAGTTTTATTTGCTTTTACTAAAAACACTTCAGTTTTACTATCTGGGTATTGCAAAAGCTAATATCCACACATAAGTAGAGCAAACCAATTGTAGGGTAATGTGTATATATAAGTGGAGTACCCTCCCTCCAAAAAACTCTTTGATGGAGCATAAGAAGCAAGCGATTTCACTGTACTCTGCCCTTCAATCCCTCCATTAAGTTTCTATATCCATTACTTATTTATCTATTGCATTCTTTAGAAAGTATATTTACTGTCATTACCAAAGCAAGCTCTTGGGTCTAAAAAGAAAAAAAAAGAGTATGATCCAGCTTATATTTCTCCATTCCACTTACCCGATTTTAACTTAATTATGCCTAATGATGCAGGAATGAAGAACTTGGAACAGATGGATTTGGATCTTTCTTTCTTCTCTCTGCTCTAAAAGGCTCTTATAAATCTGGAACTGAGTAAATTGTTTTGTTTTTTTCTCCCCCATTTCACAGAGCCCAAGAGAACCTTGCCTTCTCTTAAAACTGAAGCCAGTTATTCTTTCAAAAAGAGTGGTGCATGAGCGAATGCAAAGATTCCTATTATATGTGTACTAGTTTATTTTTGCATTATATCATCTTTTAAGCATCACACCAAGTTCATTCCTTTGTCATAATCCTGTGATAAATATACTTTTTAAAATGTATTTTATTAAACTTATTTGTATGCTGCTATAGCCCAAAATAACTCTTCACAGCTCACATAAAAGATACAAGCTTCATATGAAAATTAAGAAGACATTGAAAGATAGCAACAGCAACTTAAATCAGACCCTTTGAAAAACCTCTGTCTTTAGAACAGTGGTTCTCAACCTTTTTAATGCCGCGACCCCCAACCGGTCGTAAGTCGAGGACTAAACCGGTCGTAAGTCAAGGACTAAACTGGTCGTAAGTTGAGGACTACCCAACCGGTTGTAAGTCGAGGACTTTCCCTGCCCGGGAGCGCCATGCATGCGTGGTTCCGCCCCCTGCGCCGGCCGAGGCATAGCTGGCAAGCGGCAGAGACGGAGCAGGCCGACCACCAGCTGGCCCAGCTCAAGGGAGGTAAGGCACCCGCCGGAAAAGGGGAAAAAATGGCAGACATGCTTCCTTGAAAAGCAAGGAAGATAAGACCACAAATCAAGAATTATTAAGCTGACCTGTTGTCCCCCATTGCCATAGATCAGGGATGTCAAACTCAATTTCATTGAGGGCCGCATCAGCATCATGGTTGCCATTGGGGGGCCGGGTGGGTGTGGCTGGCATGGAGGTGACCTACTGGCTGGGCGTGGCCAGCTCCATGTCACTCATGTAAGGGGCACCTGTGTGGGCCTGGGCAGGAATGAGGCTCATCCGAGGGTGGGGAAGGGTGGGTGGGACAGGGGGCGAGCACCAGGGCATGGTCCACTGGAGGAGCCTCACTGAGCCTCAGGCTGTGCACGGGGCCCCTGGACAGTGGCATGGATTGCCTAGAGCCCTGGGCAGTGGAGGTCAAGTACCCAGTCCGGCCCTTGAACTGCCACGGCATCAGGACCCCACAGCCCTGCCTAGCCTAGCCGCACTTCCCCGAGGGGGCGCCCAGCTGCACTTACTTCCTCCTCAATGCTGCTGCTGTTATGCTCACTCTCCTTGGCCAGGTTGCTCATGGTGGGTGCAGGAGGATAAAGTGCATGGGTCAGAGGGAGGCCCACTCCCTCTCCATGCGAGGAAACCTGGCTTTGTAACCAAAGCATCCTCAGCAATAGGATGGGAGACCACCAGGGGAAGGCAAAAGGGCAACAGGGCTGCTGGAGGCCAAGTGCTAAAGCAGGACTTCCCTCAGACCCTCCCTCCCTCTTTCTTATTCCAATCTCCTTCCTTCCTCCCTCCCTCCCCTCCTCCCCTCCTTTCCTCCTCTCCTTTCTTTCTCTTTCTTTCTTTCTTTCTTTCTTTCTTTCTTTCTTTCTTTCTTTCTTCCTTCCTTCCTTCCTCCCTCCCCTTCTTCCCTGCCTCCCTCCTTTTCATTCCCATCTTCTTCCTTCCTTCCCTTACTTTTTTCCTGTTTCCCTCCCCTCCTTCCTTCCCTCCTTCTCTCTGTGCCCAGGAAGGGACGAGGAGAGGGGGAGAGGTTGGCAGCACTTCTCTCAAAGAATAAGAGTTGGAAGAGACCTTTGAGGTCTTTAGTCCAAGCTCCTGCTCAAGCAGGGGACGTATACCATTCCAGACAATGGAATATCCAATCTCTACTAAAAGCCTCCAGTGATGGAGCATCCACAACTTCTGAAGGCAAGCCTTTTCACTGGTTAGTTGTTTTTACAAGTCCTTAGTTCTAGGCTGGTTTTCTTCTTGATTAGTTTCCATCTATTATTTGCCTTCTGATGCTTTGGAAAATAGGTTGACCCCTTCTTCTCTGTGGCAGCCCATCAAATATTGGAACACTACTATTATGTCACCACCCCTAGCTAGACATACCCAATTCCCACAAACATTTGTCATATGTTTTAGCCTCCAGCCCCCTAATCATCTATGTTTACCATCCATTTAGACCAGATGGTCCCCCTGGTTTGGTTTATAGAACAGCAGAGCCTTCTCAGAGACAGCACCCCCATTATAAAACTTTCTCCCAAAGAAAATATGAACAGTGCAACCCTCACCCATTTAGAGGCAACTCCAAACACACTGTTCAGCCAGGCATATGTAAAACAACAACACATTTTATGGTCAAACAGCACTAAGTAAATTACTACTACTATTTTTCTTTCTTAAAATACATATTTTTAATATTGTTTTAAGCAGTGCTAGTGATGCTTTATAATAGCTGTCTTTGAGAGTTTTCTTGTAAACCACCCTGGATTTCTCAGAAACTTTTAATTTCAAATTAGATGTTGATTTAATAAATTAGGCAGAAGAAACAAATGTTTAAATACATCTAAATCCCACAGACCTACTGCCTCCTAGGCGCATACTGCAGAGAAAATAAGGCATTGCATTTCTAGCCAGCATAGCCACAGGATGATGGGAACTGTGGTTCATGACACCCAAAATATATTAGTTTGGGTAAGGCTGGATTAAATTATAAAAGAGCAGATGAAGGGAAGTATTTTTGTCTCTGACAAAATAATTGGGGGGGGGGTTGGAATTGACTCGGCCTTTTAATTTCAACTCACACCAATTCCTAACTTCCCAATCAATCCAAAGAGTTTTATTATTGCCTGGATTTTAGGGAGGGGAGGAGGTAAGAATAGACCACAAAGCTAATCTGCAAGTTTGCTCTCTCACCACCTGCACACCACCTTTCCGTGTATGTGTGTATGTGTGTATGTGTATGAGACAGAGAGAGAGATCCCCTTTTTGTAAGTTTGCTTACTCTGCAACTCCCTGCTGGCTTAATCTCTCTCTCTCTCTCTCTCTCTCTCTCTCACACACACACACACACACAAACATCACACACACACAGGTTAATAAAAAAGAGGAGGGGGGAGAAAGGTGGAAGCTCTCCTTTTTTGTAAAACTTCGGCTTCCTCCTCCCCTCCTGGCTCTTACTCTCTGTCTCTGTCTTTCTTACACATACACACACACACACACACCCTTCCTGTTTTCTCCTCCTCGTCCTTTTCCTCAGCTGCACCTGAACGGAGTGGGAGGAAGTTAAAAAAAAAAGAGAAGGGGTGGAAGAATGGGGGAAGCTCTCCTTTTTTGTAACACCTCGGCTTCCTCCTCCTCCTCCTCCTCCTCCTCTTCCACTCCTGGCCGGGCCTGACGGGGTTAAGCTGGGGAGGGGAGGGGCAGGCTAAAGCAAATGAGCTGCTGCTGCACACCACCAGCCCCTGAGCACTTGCTATTTCCTGCACGTGCTCCAAGGCACCCAGCTGAGTTGCAGTGGGCCAGGGCTGGGACAGCAGGGGCCGGTCCCTTGCCATTTCTGGGACAGCCCCGGGGGGCCAAATCTGGGCCCTGCCCGGCCCGCATCCGGCCCACGGGCCTTGTGTTTGACATGTCTGCCATAGATTGAAACTACCCACTAGGGCTTAGCAAAACAATGCCTCTAACTCCCGATCCTTGTAGGTCATCCAAAAGGACACCATAGTCAATGGTATCAAAAGCCATTAAGAAATCTAACAAGACCATGCGGGACACACTGCCATCATCCAGGTCTGAACACAGGTTATCCAGGAGTCAGACAACTGCCAGTTCTGTCTCAAAACCAGACTTCAACCTTGATTCCGTCTAAGATGGCAGAATTTCCATTACTGACAATGGTAGATAGAATGGATTGTGAAAAGTAGGACTTTCTCATCATTTTAGTTATAGGTGGTTGTCAGAAGAAAATATAAAAGAATCAGAAGCTGCAGTCAGACTGAACATGTTTTTATGCAATGAGAAATATTATCAGGTTCTGGACTGGCCATACTTAACAAGTTGACTATTGAGATCCTGTATACCCATATAGTATAGGTATACAGGATCTATCTAAATCTATTTGATAGAATTATAAAAGGCTTCTCTTCAGATTGAGCCTTGATAGAATAACAAAGTTTATAGATTCATTGTTCAGTCTTTATTCAGAGTAGTCACATACATAGAATTTTACTGCTACTTCTTTTTCCATCCATAGTCATCAATGGGAATATTTGTTTGCATTTCCATGCAAAGGAACACCAGAAAGTTCCTAAGAAGTAATCACCATTCATTTGTATTGCAAACATTCCCTGCCATGATGTAAGGAATTTCCACATGGTGTGCATGGAAAATTCAGAAATCTTGCCTACTTCATCTTCTTGTGAATTTTCACTCATTTCTTTTGCATAGATCAGCTTCTTACAAAATCTATAAATCATGATAATAGGCATTTCTAACAGCAGCTCTCCTGTTCTTTTTTTCCCTTCTGTTATTTGGGCCACTTTATCTGAGAACAGAATGGGTTTGCATGAAAAACAGTTCTTTCCATCTCCTCTGGTTCTGATTCATGGCTATCTTAGGTAATGTCTCTCTGTTTCATTACAATGGAGAGACTAAGGCCTGGAGAGATTAGGGCTGCAGATATTACATTGCCATAAATAAAGAGATTTATTTACAGGTATAAATCAAGGCACACCACAGGGAAAACAGAAGAAGCATAATCAAGTGGGAAAATTGTAGGCCAAAATTTTCATAAAAATAATTCTTCCAAAACATAGCAAACCTTGTTTTAAACTCGTACTGGACCTGTCCCCAGCATTTAAGCTTCTATCATGACTCATTTCCCAAGATTGGCAAGTAACAGTTTCCTCCGCTAATAACTGGCTGCAAAACATGGCTAAAAATGAAGAAATGTACTTTGACTGACTGAGTTGCTTTAGTTCTAAGGCTGAAATAGAAGGGGGTGCAGTTCCTCAAAGACTACTGTGCATCAAATGATTTGTGGCTGAAAAAACTTCTTTTTTTTCCAACCAGACACAAATATGTTGCTCAATTCTATACATACCAGGACAGCATTTGTAAATAACTGCAGAACAACATCTGGTCAGATTATTGCTCAGAAGACTTACTATGCTTTGTTTGAAGAGATGTACCTGCATATTTCTATAAAATCCACAGCATGACAATGTCTGAGTTATTCTTTTGTACAATAGAGAAGTCCCCTCTTGTGCAGAACATACAGCTAGTTCTTGAGTTATGACCATAATGGAGCCTGACTATTAGGGTTGAATGTCAGAATAATGTTAAATGAACAGCCTCAAGTAACCATCAGCCATCCTGTTCTCCCCAGTGCATTCATTAAATGAATACAGGAGTCCTTAAGTGGAGCTCAAGGGGTGGGGAACATTTTGAGAAGTCTAGTGCAGGCACAAACCAGCTGCTTCAGGCCTCTCAAGGCCTCCCCCACCTTGCATGAAACAGGCAGGATTGCTTTGAAGCCTCCTGCTAGCCAGCTGATAGGGGGCAACTGATTAGCAGAGAAAGCTCTGAAAGGAGCCACCATTTTAACAAGTGTCAGGGCCATGAAAATGGTAGCTGCTTCCAGAAGGCATGGGAGCAGGCCTGAGTGCTGCATGTCCCGTCGGGGAAGAAAGGGGTGAAAGAGAGGCGTGTGGTGTGTGTTGAAGAATCCCCATGGTCCGTCATAAGGGTGAATGACCACGGTGACACTACAGCTGTGAGGGGTTCTTGCCGGCTGCCTTGAAAGAGGCTGTGGTGAGGCCCCTCCTCAAGAAGCCCTCCCTGGACCCGGCTACTTTGGCCAACTACCGGCCTGTCTCCA
>NW_015387133.1:11623-49895 GCF_001527695.2 Protobothrops mucrosquamatus
ACAGAGAGGGCCTCCTTAGAGTGCCATCGGCCAGACAA
This sequence comes from Protobothrops mucrosquamatus, assembly GCF_001527695.2. NCBI lineage: Eukaryota > Metazoa > Chordata > Lepidosauria > Squamata > Viperidae > Protobothrops > Protobothrops mucrosquamatus. Next base: position 11,662 of record NW_015387133.1, read on the forward strand.
TGCCGGCTGGCGACCCCCAGGGGGAGAGCCTTCTCTGTGGCAGCTCCTGCCCTCTGGAATGACCTACCCCCCGACCTACGTACAGTTGCGGACCTGCGCCTTTTTCGCCGAGCCCTGAAGGCCCATCTATTCCGTGCGGCCGGCCTGGCGTAGTTTGGATTATGTTTCAGTGGGGGGTTTTGTATGGGTGTGTTTTTAGAACAGGCCTATTATTTAATTCGATTTTAAAACAGAAACTATTTATTTATTCGTGGTTTTTAGTATCGCCTGTTCACCGCCCTGAGTCCCGCAAGGGAGATAGGGCGGTATATAAATTAAATAAATAAATAAATAAATAAATAAATAAATAAATAAATAAATAAATAAATAAATAAATAACTTTGAAAAAGGATCATAGAGTTTTAGAGTGTCAGTTGTAATTTTGAACCATTATTAAGCGGACCGTCGCTTCTCAAGAACTACCTGTATAAGCATAATTTGCATGTCATGCAAAGCCCTATTTGTTTAATCATGCTCTTTTGAATAGACTATAACTGGCAAAGTTCACACAGAAATAAGCTATACATCTTGATTTACATGATTGCTGGATTCACACAATCAAGCAAATCATATTCTGGCATGTTTGAACAGAATCAAATTGTGAATTTCATCCCACTTATTCACTGAGGCAAGTAAAAGATAAGCAATAAATAGTTGTCGACTCATGACAGCAATTAGGCCTGGATTTTTTGTTACTAAGTGATGTAGTTGGTCATAAAGTGCAATCACATCATTTAATTTCAGCAATCTCTGCCGTCCCCGTTGACTCTGTTAATTGAATCCCAGTTGTTAGGTGAAGCAACTTCCTGCTGGCTTCCCACAACCAAAGTCAAGAAGTTGCAAATAATCCCAGGCCCTCAGACAGGTAAGTGGCTGCTACTGGGGGGGGGAGAGAAAGCAAGGTGATGAACAGGTGTGTGTGGGAGGGTGTGCAACAATACAAGGGGGTACATGAGAGATGTGGATTGGAAAATAAATAAGAGAAATTTGACTTAGTTGCCTCCAAGGAGTGTGCATGATACTAAGGCAGTGAGTGTGTATGTGAGTTTCCTGAAAGTGTAAATCTGAGCTGAGTGATGATTAGTAAAATGAGTGTTATAACAAAAAAAGTACCCTATATTATTTGCAGAAAATACATTATACAGTAATAATGGGCAAGGCCTAGTACCCCTTTAGCTACATCCTACTAGGAAGAGAATCTGAAGAGCATGTGCTCCATGCATTTGTGGCTGGAAAAACAGCAGAAAGAAATGATTTCGGATTAGCAATCTCTTAGATGAAGAGCAGGCAGACAGATTGGCAAAGAGAGAACATGAAGTAACTCTTTAGCTATCTGCACTCCACTGCCCTCTATTGCACCTTGTGTTTAGTAAATCATGAGGGGGTGAGTAGATCATGAGAGACAGTTGGATTTGCACCTTCAATAAGAAGCTGATAAGACAAATGGCTGAGCCTTGAGACAAGCTTACAAGCCTTTTCCTTTCTTTTGCCAGCATACTTAAAAACATAACTTAACCATCACATTTCCCTTTTAGGGAGAGCAATATTATGCATAGTGCAGAAAAGGATGAAGATGCTAAAACCAAAGAAATTAAAGGCAGAACATAAGGAAAGGAAATACAGATAAATCTAGTTTATGCCAACAACTTTCACTATATCTTTCTATAACCATATTTCTATCTTTAAAAACTATCCTTGTTCTCACCACGGCCATATATGGCTTCTAACACTGGCTTTCTCAGTTTTCACTTCTCTCTTTTTGAATATCTCTCAATCTCTTTTTTCTTGACCCAGTCATTCTTCTTTGATGTGTTTTATCTTTATGCTGGTCTTCATTTTTGCATTCAATCAACATTCATGCAGCACCCATTTGCTCCTGATCTCATCTCTTCTTGTTTTATCTTCTGTACTTTTCATAGGCTCTCATTCCCACAGCATTCAACCTATGCTTCTCTTAATTATTCCCAATACTTGCTTTCATAAAATACAACGAGCAGATGCTCTTATGCACAGCCATTTTTATTCTTTCAATATTTGCTTTTCACAACAATATTGCAACTAAAATTCCAGAAGCATTTCCATGTGCTAAATTTTCTTCAGGATACAGAAATTCAGTCTTTTCTCTAGGTTTTTTGTTTTTTGTTTGCCACTTATATATTCATTCAATTTTCCCTGGCACATGCAATTATCTTGGATTTAGATACATTAATTTTCAGATCCATATTCTTCATTACATTACCACAAATCAGGATTAGCTGGAGGTTTGGAGGAGGGGTGGATGGTTTGAAGATATTTAAACAGACTGCACACTGGTTGGCTAGAACTAAAGACCACATGGGAAAATGGGGGTTTCTCCCTGAGGACAAGGATATTTACTGCAAATGTGGCACTATTCAGACAACTATCCATCTTTTACAATGCCACCTGGGACCAACCTGCTCACAGAGTGATTTGCTGGTCGGAAATATCTCTGCCATCAATGTGGCCCAGCATGGATTAAGAACTATATAAATTTATATTTTTGTTAACATTTTAATTTTTTAAAATTCAAATTAATAATTTTCTCCTTTCTAATTCCTGCATTTCTGATATGAGACGAGATGGCAAATCATTTGGTTCTCAACCAACAATGCAGTATCATCTGCACACAAAAATACATGTATATTTACATTCTGAAATGATACCTCTAGCCACCGTAAGCATTCCTTATACTATATATTATCCACATATATTTTAAAGAATATTGGGGATATTATGTACACATCTTTGTCTTACTTTCTGTTCAGTATAGAAACATTCTCAGACATGCTTCACTTCCATCCTACACCGCTGTCACTGCATTCAGCAACCAGCCTTCAACTCTGTATTAATGTAAAACATTCCATAATTCAAGCATATTTATTTTATCACATGCTTTGTCTAAATCAACAAACTTTCTCATATTGATACATACATATCTTGGCAACTGCTACTATAAATTTAAAAGGGTTAATATCAGGATAGCTAATGATGCCATGACTTGCTATATAAAAAACAAAAACCCCAAACCTCAAATCCCACATGTGTGCATATGGGATGGCGGGAATAAACAAAGAAAGTTGTATATGTATGAGAGGAAAAATGTGTTTGTGTTTGTTTGTGTGTGTGTGTGTGTGAAAAAAGAAATCCACATATAGTGAGTATATATCTAGCATTGCTCTTTATTGTATGTGTATTTTTAGCTAGATGGGCATTTAGTTGTAAAATATCACTTATCACTGTCTTAGAGTATTTTAATGGCTGCCCTAAACATGCCCTTTGGGTTGTGAACACAAACACAAGTTTATTGACAACCATATATATATACTGTAAAATCTTAATGACTCTGATAGTTTATCCCAAGAGATTCTCTTTAAAGCCCATATATACTTTACTTTCTCTCAAAGTTCTATCCCTGATGGATGGTTGGCTGTGGTTTGTGGCTGCCTAGTGCTGACACACTTGCTCGATGTATGCAAACCTTTTCCAGACTTCAAGTTTTTGAAACCAGATATTGGCCGCCCAATTCAGAACAATGATTTCATCCAGTTACTATGCAAAGCCAAAAAACACAAGGTTGTGCCCTTCTGGTGTTTATTTTTAAACAATTATTACATGTTCTTTCTTTCTTGGAGAACATGAAAAATACCATTCTATGCATGATTCACTTCAAGAACCCACAGATGGCTGTAGTAAAGGGGAAACCCAGTTACAAAATGTTGAAACACAGCATCCATGGAGAATTAGTGCCTTCCTTCTCTTTCCAAGCCCTAGAGATCTTTCCAAGGGTAGAATTTACCCAGTGTTTTCCACTCACATTATTTAGATTCTTCATTCTGTTTTGGGAGGCTAAAAGTTCTGTCAAGTACAACTTGGCCTCTCAGGGTTACCTAACATTGTTTGAGTATAGTTGGCAATTTGCTTTACATAATTATACTTAACACTGATGGCATCGGCATTATAGATATATAAATGATCATTTAATCTATAAAATTTGAGAAAGGAAAAATATGTATTTTCATGTATAGTTTTTCATTTTGTGCAATCCACACGTGTAATTCAAATGATCAGACAGAATATATATTTCATTGAAATAAGTCCTCTTTACTTTTTTTCCTGAATTAACCATATTCACAAATAATAGACTTTACACAAGGGGAAAAACCAAGCAAGCTTGGGTGACTTGAATGGGAATATAGTTACTAAACAGTCCAGAATATTACTGAGGTTTTAAAAAGTTAGAACCCCTTTGGAATAAAAAAGGTAGAAAAAAATTAAATGCTATATCTTTTTTGCCCTCAGAGAAAGATAAAATATGAAAAAGCTTTCCTGAAAATATTTCATAGTTTTATAGTGTTGGGAGAAACTTTAAAAGTCATCTAGCCCCAGCCCTGCTTAGGACAGGATCTGCTAAAACATTTTGGACAGTTAATTATCCAGTCTGTTTGAAGGCATCCAGTGAAGGAGAAAATATCACCTCATTTGAATCTGATTTATCTAGTCCTGTGACTAAAAGTAGACACATTATTTGTTTGTTTGTTTGTTTTTAATTAATTTCTATGCTGCCCATCTCCCTTACAATGTGACTCTCAGTGGCTTACAAATTATAAATTATATTGTTTGTTTTTGGCTTAATGTATTGTGGGAGAAGAGCTGTTGTAGTTTTTAAACTGATTTATTGCTTTGAAAGTATGTGAACCCAACCAATTATGGCATATTCAATAAACTCAATTAAACAACAGTTTAGAACCATGTAGAAGCCAGAGCTGAATAGGATCTAGACAGAAAAAAAACTTATTGGGGTAAGAGAAAAGAGCAGAAAAATTAGGATCAGGAAATATTTTCAAAGATAGAAGTGTTCTCTGCAGCTTCTGAAATATGGATGGTTTTATTTAATTTTATTTAAAATTAGTAAAAAGTAAAGAAGAATTTTTTTATAAATTTTTTAAAACTTCTAATCTAATCTTAGGCATCAAAGCCAGCTGAATGACTTTAGGCTACTTATTCTCTCTCAACCAAACTTACCTCACAGGGTTGTTGTCGGGAAAAATAGGAGGAGAATTAGATAATGTTTGCCACCTTGAGTTACTTATAAAATAATAAAGGTGGGATAAAAATCAAATAAATAAATAAAATGATCTCACCAAACTTCTTCAACAGTGTCTTCTTCTTCAACAGTGTCTCCAACTTACTAATAATTATTAATGTTTAGTTATGCTTTTTGAAAACTATACTGGTATTAAATAGAGGTTATGTTAAATCAGCTCTCATAATGTGCAGCCAATTCCCAGTTTTTTAGATTGACTTCACATAAAAAAATAATTTCTGAGTAACATCTTCCATATCAATGCTAGTTCCTTGGTTTATCTGCCTTTTTTTAGCTTCATAAAATATAGCCATCAGACCTAATTCATCCCATATAAGCAAAGCATTCAAGGCAATTCCATGTTGCCACTATTTCCATTCCATAATCCTTAAAAGCATTTGGATTTGTGATCATCTTTCCTTCCATTAAACTCAAACACTTAAGAACAAAAACCAACTTTTGGAATTACCCTAGCCCAGCTATCGTTGATTTTATAAACTTTCCCTAATAGCAGCCCCTCTACACACAAAAGAAAAATAAATTGTTTGCACCCTTGCTCCATCCATTTCAAATTGCATGAAGGCTGTTTAATCCAAGTTGCAATCAAATTCCAGGGCCCGGTTTGCTTCTAAATGATTGTTTATGCTTGTATATTTCACTGCTTGCCATTTTGTAAGCTTTGGGAGCTTCTTGTATAGGGAAGGGGAACAAAAAAAATATTGAACATCTGGAGAATTGTAGATTCTGTATTCCCTTGATATTTTAAGGCTCCTAGCTTATGCTATGTTGAAAAGTCATCATCTACAGCAGCCTTGGATCTAAAGTTGTCTAAAAGAGGAACAATTCAGTTATGATACTACTGTGACATGTATCAAAGCATGCATTTAGTGACCTTAATCTTACATATTAAAGACTTGGCTGCACTCCATCAATCTACTCCTTAGCTACCTACAATCTATTCATTTCAAACAAAGCTTGTTCTTGTCTTTTTTACAATTATCATCACTTTTCATGATAGATAACTTGAGGGAAACAAGTACTATAATTCTGATTTGTGTTTGAAACAGATTTTTTATGCCTTAATTCTGGCACTTCCCCCATGCCCAATGAAATAGATTAACATTCAAGCAGGAAATACTTACCATACTAGATTTTTCATTCCTGGAAGTATTGGTAAGTTTGTAAGTCCTGCAAAGTCTGGACTAAAATATTTTAGTATCCATTGGAAATTATGCTTTTTAAATAAGTAAATTGTGATGCAAGTTCTTTTATCTGAGAGTAATTCTTTCTCCTTCAGCTCAATGAACTAGTTGGCTTCTTGCATGATTAAGATGAAAGCCACAGGATTTATTTATATTTCAGGTAACAAGAAAGCCCCCTCCAGATAAACAAAGAAGCTTGTAACTTTCTAACAGCAATTTCATAAATAGTTATGGCATAATTCTTAAATTCCAGAGAGTGCTAAACTTAGTATGTCCCCTTTATAGCAGTTCTTGAGGGTAGATGTAAAACTAATTCCTTATAAATCCATAGCCCATGTTCTGTTATATTGCATTTTTTGTAAGGATGCAGGAAAATACTTTTATTGTTTTTTAAGCACCAATCAATTCTTGGGTGCTTATTCTGTTATCAGACCAATATGATTCAATTTTATTGTCTACTAGCTGTACCCAGCCACACGTTGCTGTGGCTCAGTCTGGTAAAAGCGTGTGTTGCTTTTACATCCAACAGATGGCGGTTTTTCAAAAAAGCATGTTTTTACCTGTCACAGGTGTGACATCTATATAATATAGGTATATAAAAACATGCGCTTATTCGAATGCAACGTTGTGTCAAAATTTCAAAGCAATCGGTGAAGAACTTTCGGAGATTTAAGATTTTGAACAAACGAACATTTACATTTTTATTTATATAGATTAATATGGCTAAATTTTGCTATACTAGTAAAATCAGACACACTAAGTATGGAGAGTTTTACTCTGTTTCATTTGCTGTTAACTTGTTTAATTCTGGTCAGTAACCATAAAAAAGGATTGGTTGATTATTTGTCATGATATTATACGATATGGTATGATATGATATGACATGGCAGCAAATAAGAGACAAAGCTACATATCCACATCTTGTTTATTTATTCTCCAGAATTTTATTGCTCACAGATATTCCAATTGTCCTGAGGCAAGTAGTGGACAGTTTGATTTAAAAGTAATCATTATCATAATCATCAAACGCTTCAGGACAAAAAATGGCAAGAGCATCATAACACTGTTTCAAGGAGTGTTTGCAACCAGTTAGGAATGAGACAGGACAACAGATGTACAAATTAGAAGTTCTTTGTTTAAACAAGACTTCACGTAACTTTGCCTCTAGGCCACTATGCAGAAAAAATATTTTCAACCGATCTGTATCACTGAACTGTCCTAATCTGCTATTCCACCATAATTCCACAAAATTTCAGTTTTATTATTACAACATGGTGACTTTACAGTGTCAGGCCAGATGTGAAGAAAATCAGGTCTTCGAATTCTGAGGTAAAAAAAAGATGCAAATGTTATTACATGACATGCCGGTTTGATATAGTGATTAAGGTGCTGGTCTAGAAGCAAGGAAACTATGAATTCTAGTTCCACCTTAGGTATGAAGCTGGGTGGGTGATTTTGGGACAGCTACTCTCACTTAGCTCAGCCCACCTAACAGGGTTGTTGTGGGCAAAATAGGAGGAGTAAGGAGTATTAGATATGTTTGCTTCCTTGAGTTGTTTATTAAAAAAAATAAAGACAGAATATTAAATAAATAAATAAATAAATAAATAAATAAATAAATAAATAAATAAATAAATAAATAAATAAATAAATAAATAAATAAATAAATAAATATAGTTAATTCATCGTATTTCAAGAAGGCTGATTTAGTGACTCCAATGATCACAAAGATCACTCTAGTCTGGACACCTAAGACTAAGTATTCTGCCTCATGAGAAAATCTAATACTTGTTGTTTCAGAGGTAAAAATATATCCTAATGACAAATCCCTTTTAATAAACAAGAAATGGCCAAGAGACAGTCATCTGGAGTCAAACAGATGACAGGGGGTTGGACTAGAAGACCTCCAAGGTCCCTTCAAACTCTGTTATTCTATATTTAGTGTTTGTAGTGCTAAGATGAGTTAATGGAATGAACCATTTCGGATGGTTTGGAGGAGAGAAAGTCATATTTTTAATGTTTTCTCTGAAGCTTTATCAAAGGCACTTTGTAGTGTAAGGAGAAGCAGCAAGTGTTTTTTTTTTAATTTGTTTGCTTTTAGGGCTATGGATTTCTGCATAGAAAAAGTCTTGCTCCTCCTTCCTAATATTTTTTTTTTTAGGAAAAAAATGCAAAACAGCGAGACTATACCAATGCCAAAAAACCCTGAAAACAGATCTTATTTGAATAAAGTAAATAAATAAATAAAGTAGGAGACAGGGGTAGAGAGGGTGCTTATTCCGTTTCTGCTGGCACTTCTCTTCTACATCTCCAAATTCATCCCTGGGGAAAGCCTACTTTAAAAAAAAAACCCTCAAAATCTTCTAACCTTACTTTCAGGCAGGTGCTTAGAATATCTTTGGTGCCATTTTTGAGCCTTGTTATAAAATGACACCCATTTGCACGTCATGCTTAAACAGCTCTTTAGTATTTCTCCGTTCCTGGCACCAGTATTCTTTAATACTAGCACATTTAGAATGAAGGGTTGCAAGAAGAAGAGAGAGACCCCATGTATATGCCAAGTAAGCTTTTGCCTAATTGAAAGACCTATTATAAAGGAAATAGACCGTATGAAATGCATATGGATTTGCAGTTTGTTTCTAGAGTCAAACAGACAGTTTAAGTTAAAAATAAGTGCATACAAAATGTCCCCCTGTCCAAATGGCTGCCAGGTAGACTTGACAATTGCCCAGAATTTCATTAAGAAAAGAAACTCAACCAGAAAAAAAAGAGGGGGACGGGGCTCCTAAACATTATTTAATTCTATCAAATATGTCAGCGCACTGCAGCTGATGACAATCTATCTATCCGGGGATGCCAAAAAGCATGTTTAAATTTATGCAATGCCTGTATTGCATTATTTTCTTTCTTCATACAGAGCCAATTTGCTGTACACAAACTGTTTTTTTTTGTGGGGGAGGGGAGTGGGGAGGAGAGAAAGAAAAGATTTGCTGAAAAATAGGTCTGCCAGTGCCAAAATGTTGACTGTGGCCAAATCCATTTTATTTTATAAAATGTTGCCTATCCTACACTTTCCCAAACATTATTGCAATGGTAAAGCCTTTTTTTTCTTTTTTCTAGAATGCCCTCAAAATCATTGTAATTTTCTCCAGCTTCCCCAGTGAAGAGTTACAGAGAAGAAATGTCTTGCCAAAAGCTATTTCCAATGGACTTTGATCAAGTGATGCTGTAATCCCTAATGGGAGGCATACTTCATTTAAAAGGTATTTTTGGTGCTATTCCCATGGAACAGACATACATATGTGTGTTCTAGACAGCATGCTTGTTCCATTCAGCATGCTTGCTCCCTCCACATTTTCTGACTCCTCTCCGAGCTCCCGCTGCAGCTAGAGGGAAGGATCCTTCCATTTTCTTATAAAAATCCTCTTCTCTACATAATACAGGGAGAAATTGCACCATTATAAAAAGAAAATAAGGATTTATACACCCTGCATTATAAACTTCAAAATTAATTTTAACACTTTTATCTCTTCTTGTGCTTTTTTTTTTTTAATGGGGAGATGGAGCGAGCTACATTAGGTCAGAGCTGTAAAATGGTAAATGTCATCAGTGCAAACGGCTGGAATTCTGCACTCATGATGGTACCCAGTTTGGGTAATGAAATGTCTGCAACAAAACAGCTAAGCTCAAAGAGCATCAAGGACCCCTCATTTCAACCCTAAACTACAAATACTCTGCTTTATCTGCTGGAATTTTATGTAGGATTTAGGCAATCAGAACAACTTGTGTTGTTTTGGTGAAATAAGTTTGATTTGGTAATCTTATGTTTCTCTTTTTTATGGTTAGAAATGGCAGGTAATCTTGCTACTACACTCACTAACATAAGTGTAGGAATCACTGGTGAAAATAAATGGGGAATTATGAGGCATAGAATGCCTGTTCCTGGCACGTAAGATTTCCAGGAAGATGGAATGTATGATAGGTAGATAAGGCTGGGGCTCCCATGGTAAGTTGTGTATAGGCATTGCTGAGCCCCAAACTCTGAATGAAAGAAAAATTGCTTTTTTATCTTCAAGCAAAGATGGAGAAGCTCTATTCAGACAGCAAAAACAAGGGACTGGGCCTCATACCACAAATTCCGATTTGCCAAGTTATAACATAAGCTAAAGAAAATTGTTATCAGACCCACAATCTCAGCAATATTTCATATGATGATTTGGTAAAGGGAAAGAAAATATTTAATAGATTAGATTTAATCTAATAGATTAGATTTGATAAAGAGTGCCTGAAGAACTCTTGGCTGAAATTCATGACATTATTAAAGAAGTAACACACCCCCCCTCCAAAAGATCATGCTTTTAAGTTGAAAGTAACCAAAGGAAGGCAGAGAGCACAGAGAGAAAGAAGTAAAGTTGCCTAACTAAACACTGAGTTCCAAAGAAGAGCAGAAACAGAGAAGGAAAGACAATAACAAATAAAATGAAGCCTAGAAAATATTGCTAATGATAAAACTGGAGAATTATTAAAATCTTTCAAATGATGCAGATCAAATGCTACAAGTGGTTTGTAAGCAGTATGGAAAATAAAGCAGTATTTTGCTGATCTGCAGATCAATTTATTTCCCATTGCCAAAACAGCAGTACTAGGGAATGCTTATAAACTACTGAAAATTGTGTTTATCCAACATGTTAGTTAAGATATGCTCAAGTTTTTACAGTCCAGAGTTCAATAATAGGGAGAATAAGAACTGCCAGATGTACAAACTGGATTCACAAGAGGCACAGGCACCAAGAATCACATTGGTAACATCTGGTGGTTAATGGAAAAAGCAAAGAAGTTCCAAAAATATGTCTATTTATGCTTTATTAATTATACAAAGGCTCTTGACTGTGTAAACTATAACAAACTGTGGATAGCTCTTAAAAACATAGCTATACTTCATCTATCTATTGATGCCTATACACGACTTACCATGATGACCAGGAAGCAAAAGTTTGTGAAATTGGAGCAGCTAAATAGTTCAAAACTAAGAAAGGAGGATACTATGATTATGTGCTGCCATCTTATTCTATTAATTTATCTGCAAAAAGGAGAAGTAGGAATTAAAATTATTGGGAGAATCATCAACAACCTTAAAAATACTGATTGTACCATTTTGGGTGAGAAACAGATATGGAATCTTAAATGCAAATAGGCAGAGTGGTTAGAGTAAGAGGCCCTTAGTAACATCATCAGTGCTAGCATATTACTAGATATTACCTAGTTTGGGTAATGAAAATCTGCAAGAAAACAACCAAGCTCACAGACCACCAAGGACCCCTCATTTCAACCCTGAACTACAAATATTCTCCATTATAAGTTGGAGTAAAAACAGGTCTTATCTGTTATCTGTACAAGGGAGGTGATTATTGAAATAAAAAGACTAGACAGATCTATACAAAATATTAAAAAGCAAAGACAACATATATACACATTGTCAAGGCTATAATTTTCCCACTTGTAAAATATGGCTTAGAAAGACAGAGGATCAGAAGACTGAACAAAGAACATTTGATATTTTGGGATTATAGTGCCAGAGAATATTGTAGAGAATATCTTGAACTACAAGAACCATCCTTCAATAGTAGATGTAGCAAAACAAAATTGTTCACTGGAGATACTAGCAATGAACATAAATCATAATTATTTGCAGAGCAAAAGTCATTGGAAGAAACTGTAGTATATGGAAATATTGAAGGCAATTGAAAGAAGCTGATAGACAATAAGGTGGCTAACTATGATCACCAGGACATTAGCAGAAACTAATTACAAGAACTCAAATAAGCAATTACTATTAGACTATCTACTAAAATGGTATCCATTAGGACAGAGAGTCAGAAGCAAATGAATGACTGAAAACAACAATTTCAATACTCTAGAAGGTAATAGCATTCTGTGCACCTCAGAGTATAGTCATGCCAGCCACATGACCACAGAAGTATCTTCAGACAATGCTGGCTTCCTCAGTTAGGAAGCAGAGATGAGCCTTTACCTTTTTACAAAATTTAAATGCATGCTTAATTCTCAACTATTGACATCTTTAACCCCTAAAATGCTAGATCATCATAATCATCACAATCCTAATGTTCTTCATGATATACATAACTTTGTATCGAATTATTAAATGTAATGAAATGCAACTATGAGAAAAATGTTCTGCTAATTTAAAGCAGTCCGGTATGACTTCGTGATTATGAAGTCATATGGTATTTATCTGAAGAATTTACCTGTACAGCCCAATTTTGTAGTCTCCATATATCTCCTCTGCCTCATTTGCAGGGTCTTGCACATCCAATTTAAGGCTCAGGCCTTTTCAGTTTATAGCTGTTTGTTCCTGTTGAAAAAATTGTACATTAGGTTAAGTCTTCATACATTTATCTTGAAGAGATATTATGCTGAGAAATCAATTGATCTTAGATATATTTTAACAAGCTGTTAGAGCAGTTAGGCAATAACTTCCAAAGAGCATATTCTCAAATGCCCAAGATCTTTTCTTAATTTTTTTATCTGTATTTTGAAGTATATTTATAATATTGGTCATGCAGCTATAATGTGTATGTGTGGGTGGTTTTTTGTTGTTGTGCCTATTGCTGAAGTGGTGTACTCATTTCATTATGTTCAGATATGCATCTCTTAACAAATCACAATATGGGAAAAGCTGCCTCTTTCTGAGGCAAAACAGAATATTGTGGCATGGGAAATAAAGAAAAGAGAGATAAGCTTGTCCAATGTTTATATAAATCAAAATTATTCCCACTTGTAGAGGCTTTTGTGGTATTTAGGAAAATTCCAATCATTGTAGACTTGGTCAATGGTAAAATATTAGTGTTTATATGGTTTTATTATGGTGTTGTAAACCACCCAGAGTCAGGTGAGATGAGCACTATAGAAATGTAATTATTAATAAATGAAATAATAAAATAAATCAGTGTGTCTTGTGAGACTTATTAAAAAGATTTATATAGGGCGTTGCTTATAAGACTTCAGTATGTTAAGGAGTCAATGTAACCATCATTTTCTCCCGTATCTTTCAGATTAGCTAAGGAGTTTTTCATCTTTCTTGAATTACTGAGATGTACACATCTCATGATAGCAACAAAATTGCTGTAATCTGAGTAGAAGAGAAAAAAAATGGAATTAAGGTCCATATCAAATGATACCAAGAGAGCCAGTTTGGTATAGTGGTTAAGGCACCAGATTAGAAACTGGCAGATGGTGAGTTCTAGTCCTGCCTTAGGTACAATGCCAATTGGATGATCTTGGACCAGTCACTGAGCCCTAAGGAGGCAATAGCAAACCACTTCTGAAATCTTGGCAAAAAACATGCAAGTGCCAGGAGTCAACACTGATTTGAAGGCACACATAAGCAAATGAAATAAATGGAAGCTATGAAAAGTTGTTGGCAAATGAGATTCACGTAGCAACACCTAGTATAATCCAACCCAGAGCACAATCAAAATAGGCATTCAGTCTTCAGCCAGGCTACTAAGAAACGCGTTATGGACAACTACAGGTGCATAAGATAAAGCAATAATATGATAACTGACGCAAACATGCCTTTGCTAAGACTAGGGAAATTATGTTTAAAAAAGGAGCCAAATTGTAACTGTTGCATTCTTTCTCCATGATTGCAAGTATTCTTTCGGTTTGAAGCCAAAGCAAACTATGCATTACAAATGAAATGTCAGGGGACCACTTCCCATTTCTAATCAAGAGCTATTTGTTGACCTAAAAGAAAAAAGTGAAATCAATGTTCAACTGAATTAGCATGGAGTTCTCCCACCCCAGCAACTGTTCCATTTGCTAATCATTTCCAATACAATAATTTCAATAGATTTGAAATATGCAGACACTTCTTTATATTGTCCTCTGCAGATTGCAAATGTATTCAACATGATCTTGCCTATATGCTTGCAAATCTATAGCTCTCAAACAGCATCTTCAGCCAATCATTGCTGAGCCAGAGCTAACCTAGCTTAGCACCATCTAATCACCACTCACTTTCTCTGAATCAAAGTTGGCTATTTCAGCCTTTACAGTCCCACACAGAATTCTAGAATGCCTTGATTTAAGAGTCATTGCCTCCTTTGCCCCATTTTAAAAATGATAAGCATTTTAGGGGTATTTGCTATACCTTCACAAAGAAAAGAAATAAAAGTTTTCTCCTTAGAAGCACAGTCCCCATATTTTTATTCAAATGTGGGAATATATTAGACTTGCATGGCAATTGGCACCATATAATTGTTGAAGATCATAAATATCCATGGAGATTCTCAATCATCCAGGTCATGGCTGTCCCAAAGGTGTTTTTCCAAAAGGCAATTGGACTTTTTTGGTTTCTTCTCTGAAAACGTTTTGCTTCTCATCCAAAAAGCTTCTTTAGTTCTGACAGGTGAGAACTGGAAGGATTTATGTTCTTTGCAGTCATCTGGTTGTTAGCATTCTGAGGGTCAGTGGTTAACACTCTGAGACTCATTGAGGCTGCTTGGGGGTTTATCTCTATCCTCAAAGTCACCTGAATCAGAATGCAAATGGGTGTGGAACCTTCTTGGGACTGACTCAATCAATCAATCAGAATTGAGCTGGAAGGGACCTTGGAGGTCTTCTAGTCCAGCCCCATGCTCAAGCAGGAGACCCTACACCATTTCAGACAAGTGGCTGTCCAGGCTCTTCTTAAAAAACTACCATGATGAAACACCCACAACGTCTGAAGGCAAGATGTTCCACTGGTTAATTGTTCTCACTGTTAGGAAGTTTCTCCTTGATTCCAGGTTGCTTCTCTCCTTGATTAGTCTCCATCCATTGTTTTTTGTCTTGCCTTCTGGTGCTTTGGGAAATAAATTGACCCCCTCCTCCTTGTGGCAACCTCTCAAATACTAGGATACTGCTATCATGTCCCCCCTAATCCTTCTTTTCTCCAGATTGGCCATACCCAAATCCTGCAACCATTCTTCATATGTTTTAGTCTCCAGGCCTTTAATCATCTTAGTTGTTTTTCTTTGCACTTTTAATAAATAATACATTTTTCTTTTTTCAGATCAGTTATGTTTTTGTTTGTAAACAGGAGATAAGTGGTGTTATATCCCTTTCCTTCTGTTGAGGAAAGATTGTTCAATTTTAACATAGATGGTCCTCTTTCAAACCAGTGATCCTCTCTCTGTCCAGAATATTGAAGACAGCAAAGTTCACTTTCTGGACAGAGACATACAACAAAGAATATAAATCCTTCCATTCCCCACCAGTCAGATAGAACTGAAGAAGCTTCTTGGATGGGAAACTAAATCTTTTCAAAGAAGAAACTAAGGAAGTCCAGTTACTTTTGGGGAAAGTACCTTTGGATTGAAGATGCATACTATAACATGACTAAGGAAGAATCACTCTACTGTACATTCACAGTTGCACTTTGAAAAATTATAATGTGGTACCCCATCTGAAATCCAGAAAATACTAGATAGTAATCTTTGATTTCTTGATTAGTACATCTATATCGCCCTCTGATTCCAGAAAGAACATAAATCAGGATAATATAAATCATTCAAAAGTGTTTTTAGTGCTTTAATAATTTATCATTGTAATGCACTTCTTTCAAATCCTTTGAAAACAGGCATTGCAGCCATAACTTCTCATGTGCATTCACCCAAGCTTCATTGTAATCTTTAGCTTTAAGAAAAATCTAGTAGAAAAACCACTTTGCAGCATGTAATTATTTAAAATAACATGGTCATCCAAGTATGTATTTTTGAAAATTGATGGCATTATCAAAATATCCATTTTCCAGAAAGGAAGAAAATGGGAAAATAGGCTCCAGTTATCCATTTTCTTAGCCATTGATAGCAACTTATTTGAAGAAAATAAAATGAAAACGTGTTACTTCCAGAATCCTGGCTTCGTTAATGGACATTTTCAATGAATTGCCTTGATAGGTCTACCTGTCAAGATAATTAGATAAATTATTCCTTCAATCTACATTTACAGACTCATTCAAACAGGTATAGAAAATTACCCCAGCTAAAAAGCCAAAAATCAACAATGGCATTAGTGTTTCAATTTCACATTTTTTTTCATTGACAAAATGGATAACAGATTGAATAAGCTTCTGTTTCACTGTCCTTTATATTTTGCTTTAAATTCCCATTTCAGTTCTGTTTAAATGTAAGAGGCTGAGAATGACAGATACTGTGGTTTGTTAAAGAGCATTCATAAGATTGTGAAGTATTTCCAGATCTTAGACACGGTTTTAGGACAAAACTAAGTAAAAAAATGCATGTTAAGAAAGGATTTAATTATTTTGTTTAAACATATTAATACATCTAACAACAATCAATGTATTATTGTTAATTGTTTATTTACAGTAGACTGGAGATATATTCAGCAGCCTTAAAAAGATTAATGAAGGATACATCCTAGACAAAATGAAATAGTTTCCCACTGTTTCAGTGGAAGATCTCTTCAACTGAAATCACTGAAAGATACAAATGCTTAGCTTTTTCCGAAATTCAGTTCTTCTTATACATCTGCTATGCATCCAAAGAACATTTGTAGCCATGTCATTCAAAGGGGATTTTTTCCCCAATTCCACTGAATGCTTGTTCTTTGTATATTGTTTTTGCATCAGTTAAAAGTGGAAGAATTAATGATGCAATACTATACTTGAGACTCACCAATTGAGGAGGCCATATGATTTGGCAGAAATTCCATTGCTCCAGCAGAATAACAGATGTATTATTAGTACAAATGTTATCTAAGTATTATATGCTGCCAGAAGGGATATAGTAGAAGAAAAAACATGCCAAAGAATTAAAATTCTGCATGGTTCTGGGTGTGGCGATTGGAAATCTTTATAACTTTTTGATCTACAGATATACCTCAATCAGCAGTGCATCTGATATTATTATGCATAGGACAAATTATTTATTTCATAGATTTTAATGGAGGTGGTAAGAATAGTCACATGGATGACTGGTCTACTGATATTGATATAAGGAATATAACATATGATATCCAACCACAGTGTTCTATCTCTATTAGTAAATAAAGCAGAGAGAAAAACTCTTGCATATCCAATGTGTATTTGAAAAACAGTTGATGGGGATATATAAGGGAAGGAGCAGCAGAACCTGTGGGTGGAGTTAAAAGAGAGATCAACCTAGAATCCCTACATAATCATAAGTGAACTAAGTCTAACCCAGTGGTGGCGAACCTTTTAGAGACCGAGTGCCCAAATTGCAACCCATAACCCACTTATGTATCGTCGGGTGCCGGGTGAGCGTGCCCCATTAGGTGGGTGTGGCCCATTGGGTGGGCGTGGCTGCAGTGGTCATGGCAGAATGGGTGGGACTAAAAAGTTCAATCAATCAATTCCAAGTTGGCGAGATCTTTTTTTTCCCCGCAAGAAGTTGAAATTGATTGATTGAACCTTTTTTTTTTTTTTTGTACACGGCGGCGGAGGCCTAAAGCGAAAAGGTTTTATAAAACCCAGCTGAAGGCCTAGGACTGGGGCGACGGCGCGCGTGCCCACAGAGAGGGCTCTGAGTGCCACCTGTGGCACGCGTGCCATAGGTTCGCCACCACGGGTCTAACCTGACTTCTGTGGGTGTTTATCTAATTTCAAGCAGGTACCAACCTTAGTTGAGAATATTCCTGTGCATAGGCATGAGTAGCAATCAACCAGTTTAATTGGAGCTTCAGATATGAACCTGATCTTTCAGGCCTGACAGGATACAGGGGAAAAAAGCCTCATTTTTTGCTATATATATACTGTAAGCTGTGGAACTTTGCCCTGGCAGATTTCCCTTACCCTCCTAATGACTAGACTGGATCTTTGACTCACAAAGAAATTAAAAATTGCTCCACTTCCCATAGGTATAATTCCTTGGGTATAATTATTCCAAATTGAAGAACCACTGCTTCAATCAGCAAAACTTGGCATTCCATAGGAAAACGATCTAGATCTCAGGAGTCTAAAGTTTGCCTAATCTTGATTAGGAATAGAAATATTTTGGGAGGGAGAGATTATTTAGCCCCGATAAACTATATCAAATCTACACCCTCATTTGGTATAAGATTTAAGATCAAATGTGTTACCAGGTAACATAGTCATCAAGGTTGGACTAGATTACCTCCAAGGTCCCTTCCATCATCATCATCATCATCATCATCATCATCATCATCATCATCATCATCATCATCATCATCATTATTATTATTATTATTAATCATCATCGCACAGTCAGCCAGATGTTCAGACTGGATTTGGCATTTTTGTCTACCCATCGAGTCCTTACCAAGGACCTGGGATAGGCAGATGTGGATGTTTGATGGTATTACAGATATTGTCGCAGGATGGAAGCAGTTCCTAGTAAGGCCGCCTTTTGCAATTGACTAATGGCGAATTTGTCAATGCCAATGGTGTTCAAGTGGTGCTCCAGTTGTTTTGGGATTGCACCCAAGGCGCCTATTACTATTACTTGCTTGCTTTTGCCACAG
Source organism: Protobothrops mucrosquamatus (assembly GCF_001527695.2). NCBI lineage: Eukaryota > Metazoa > Chordata > Lepidosauria > Squamata > Viperidae > Protobothrops > Protobothrops mucrosquamatus. Next base: position 30,532 of record NW_015387133.1, read on the forward strand.
TCTTTCTATTTCTATGTCTTTGTATTTTGTTATCTTCTCCAGTTCTTTCTCGTCTATTCTGCTGTCTCCAGGCACTGCCACGTCCACTATCCAGACTTTTTTTGTCTTTTTTATCGACAATTGTTAAGTCCGGGGTGTTATGTTGCAGGTGCTTGTCTGTTTGGATTCTAAAGTCCCAGAGCAGTTTAATTTTATCATTTTCTATGACTTTCTCTATTTTATGATCCCACCAGTTCTTGCTTACAGGAAAATGATATTTCTTGCAGATCTTCCAATGCACCACTGTTGCTACTTTGTCATGCCATTGCTTGTAGTCAGTTTGTGCGATCTTCTTTGCAGCAGCTTACCAGGTGGTCCACTGTTTCTTCAGCTTCTTTGCATAGGCGGCACTTATTGTCTGTTGCTGTCTTCTCAATTTTGACTTTATATGCATTTGTCCTTAAGGCTTGGTCTTGTGCAGCCAGAATTAGTCCCTCAGTCTCTTTCTTCAATTTTCCTGCTCTTAGCCATTGCCAGGTCTTGTTATTATCTGCTTTCCCAGCTATTTTTTTTAATGTACTGGCCATGTAGTTCTTTGCCTTCTCATGCCTCTACTGTTGATACTGTGTTGTCTAGTTTTGTAAGAGGTGGTAGAATAGTAGGGTTTCTCCTAAAATCTACTATCATTTCTACAGTTTTGAGTGTGTTCAGTTCAAGATTGTTCTGGCCACACGATAAGGCTAGTTGTTCAATTTCCCATGTGTATGCAGATTCGTCGTTGTCTCAAATGAGACCAATCACTGTTGTATCATCTGCAAACTTCAGTACTTTTGTGGATCTTTTGTGATATAGTCATTGGTATATAGAGAGAAGAGAAGTGGAGAGAGCACACAGCCCTGGGGGGGGGGGGGGCTGTGCTAATTGTACAGGTATCTGATGTGATTTTGCCTAACTTCGCTTTCTGTTAAATGTGTTATATATGTTATATAAATGTGTTATATATGCTGTTAAATATATGTTGTTTAGTATAGGTATGTCATTCATTCCTTAGAGTATATTTTGCATTATTTGCTTTATCTGTGTCTCACTAATCTTTGTTGCAGTGTATTTTGAGAGAAGTGGCATTTCTTTCCTCTGAAATAAACAAAATAGAGATTGATCTGAACAATCCAAGATTAGAGATTGCAGTGTGAAATAGCTTATTCAGACAAATCACCAGACAAATATATAACAAACTACAGAAAATAAAAACTTCTGTTTCTGGCAGCCAGGCCAAAGATGAAAGACTTATGCAACAATTTGAAACTAGCTCATATCACACTAGATTGTGATAGTCTTATCCAAGCCTTCCAGTATTTTTCCAGATTCGAAAAACAATTTTAATTTGCTTTGTTGATGTTTGTCATAATATCTCATAATAATAGCAAACCAAAATAAATCATAGGCAATGAAGAAAATGCAGACATTTGCCCAAGAGAATGATTTAACTAAGAAGAAAAGTAGCAACTTTTCCTGGTCAGATAAATATGTAATTTAAACCGCTTTAATGTCAGAGCTGAATACAGACAGTCCTAGATATGGGTGTTGTGACTAGTTGTTTTGGCTAATGATATCACAAGAGTACAAACAGCAATATCCACTTAAGGTCAGTAAGGTATGTGAGAGTATTTCTCCAAACCAGCTGTCCATAGAGAAATTAAATTTGTGAGGCAAATTTATCCAGCTACGATTTGCTTTTAAATTTTCAGGGGCTCTCTGAAGTCACAGGTTAATGTGGCTGATAACACTGTCATATCCTTACAGTGAATATTTTCAGAAATTGTGAAACCCTAGGCATCCATTAGAAGCCACAATCACATCATCATCAACCAAGCAGCACATGAATGATGGTAATGGCACATAATAATAATAATAATAATAATAATAATAATAATAATAATAATAATAATAATAATAATAATAATAATAATAATAATAATAATAATAATAATAATAATAAAGTTGGAAGGGACCTTGGAGGTCATCGAGTCCAACCCCCTGCTCAGGCAGAAAACCCTATACCATTTCGGACAAATGGCTGTCCAGTCTCTTCTTAAAAACTTCCAGTGTTGGAGCATTCATTGCTTCTGGAGGCAGGTTGTTCCACTGGTTAATTGTTCTAACTGTCAGGAAGTTTCTCCTTAGTTCTAAGTTGCTTCTCTCCTTGATCAGTTTCCATCCGTTGCTTCTTGTCCTGCCTTCAGGCGCCTTGGAGAATAGCTTGACTCCCTCTTCTTTGTGGCAGCCCCTGAGATATTGGAACACTGCTATCATGTCCCCCCTCATCCTTCTCTTCGTTAAATTAGACATACCCAATTCCAGCAGTCGTTCCTTATATGTTTTAGCCTCCAGTCCCCTAATCATCTTTGTTGCTCTTCTCTGTACTCTTTCTAGAGTCTCAGCATCTTTTTTACATCGTGGTGACAAAAACTGGATGCAGTATTCCAAGTATGCACTTACCAAGGCATTGTAAAGTGGTATTAATACTTCACGTGATCTTGATTCTATCCCTCTGTTAATGCAGCTCAGCATTGTGTTGGCTTTTTTGGCAGCTGCAGCACACTGCTGGAAGGAATGAAATAGGTACAAAAGCATGAGGCAGCCATTTTGTTTCATAAAACTACCCAAAGCATGACAGGTTGTCTTCATTCTTTAACTTGCATATAAGAAGAGGTAAGAGTCTATGTTATAGTTTGCAAGACTTATATCCATTTTGCACCTTAAAATCTCCCAAATGCAAAATCTAGGCTAAAAACAGAATGTTCCAAAACTGCCATGAGGATCCATGGTTATCCAGAAGTTAGCAGGAAGGAGAGGAAAAATTGTAGCCTACATCTATGCTGTGGAAGATTTATTTTTAAAAACCTTGAGGTATGGAAAAGACTCTAAGACAAGTCTCCCAGAATAGTGCATAGCTTTAATATGCATCATGCATCTTTCTACCCAATAATGCACACACACAAAAAAATCACAAGTTTAAATTGTGTACTCTTGTCATAAGCCTAAAGACATGGAAAAGTAATTCAGCCAGAGTTCAAATCTTTATTTGCTTACACTCAATAGACTGAATCTTGCCAGATTAAATCTACATTACTTTCAGCCTAACAGATATACCCTTGGAGGTTTTAGGGAGTGGCTATCTTTGCTCTCTTCTTCTGTCTCCCATCCATCTCTGGGCTGTGCTTATCTGCCCTCCCTTCTGAAATGTGCTCCCTCCTTCCTAGAAAATGGCTGCTTCACTGTAGTCCATCCACCAGCTCCCCTAAATGGGCACCATCTCTCACAACTATGTATGAATGCATTGGCTAGATAAATGAACATGTCGTAAATGAAAATTACACTGATGCCTCTGATAGAAAAAAATATTAATATTAGCTACCCTGCCCAAATACTTTATAAAAAGGCCAGGATAGACAGGAAATTTAATTTGTATCTCACAATATCCACGAGGTCCCAAAGACCACTTTAATTCTGGATAGTTCAGGGAATGACTTTTTTTCCATCACAGCATCAAACCTGTGGTACTTTGACAGGAGACTTACAAAATCTGAGCTAAAGCCAAGTCCACCTGTTATGTCCTGGGCATGTGATTGACAGAGCAGGTGCAGGAAGCTGCAGAGAGACCCGGGCAGACCACGTGGCTGCCTGGGCCAGACAGGCTGTCTCCAGCCTATTGCGCACGCGCAAAGCGGGAAAATACGTTGCATTTATTGGCTGATGCTGTTCCCTGCAAAAGGTATAAAAGGGATCCACGCCATTTTGTGTTGGTTCTGTTGAAGCTTAAATAAAGAAGCAACTGTTGTTACACCTGCCTCGTCTCAATGCCTTACCAACGCACAGAACAGAACACCACCCATAGGAAGAAAGCAATGTCCAACCACTTCCATCCTCTGCCAAGAAAACTAAGTGTACTATAATGTCACCAGGAGTTGAACTCTACTTAATAGGGTCTTTACCTTTAAAGTTTTTTAAATGAAAAAAAAAAGACAAAAGCATCTATGAAATCACCAGCTCTACATTCCTGTTTAAAACCCACTTATGTCAGCCAAAACACAAAATCTCCACCTTTATTTTAAGAACTATGACCAACTCTCACTCCCCTAATTGGAGACCTGTTATCAACAGATAAAAATGATCCAACATGATCCTTATCTCGCCACAGTAATGGGGGAAGAATGGAAAGAGGATGAAGGAGTGAAGAGCTAAACTTGGCAAAGGGAAGATCTGGCAGACATAAAGGTGACTCAAGATCACTATCTTTTGGTTTGGACAGCTTGCAATTTCTCTTTCTAAGTTAGCTGGACCAGATCCTGTTACACTTTCTCTGTAATCACGGCAAGAAATGGAAGAGAGCAGCTTAAAATGCTTCAAAGTTTTGGAACTCTTTCCGGCCTCTCTCTGCAGCTTGGATCATTATTCTACTCAAAACAGAAAATGACAGGCAGGTTTCCTAACAGAGCCCTGCAAGCTATTTGCCATCATGTTTAATCCACTTTATGTTTCCTTTCATGTGCAGCTTCATGCCAAAGACTCACAGTTACGAAAAGGTTTTGTCTCTGAGAACAGAGAGGGTTTTGTCTCTGCACTCGAGCACAAGCCGACTTCAGTTTTTCTCTCAGAGGTTTTACTTTTGTGATGGATGTAGTGATTCTGAAAGGTGCACAATACAGACTGTTTTAGTCAGCTCAAGTTCCCATGCCAGGAGCCAGATTGACCAAAATACAATGATCTGTTTCCACAATAATTTCTTAAGCTGGCCTTGCCTCACTCTTTCCTTCAATATGACGTACGCAGTGACCCAGGAGGGAGAGGTGTACAAAGAATACACTTGTATTTATTGCTAAAAAAAAAAAAAATTCTGTTTCCCATTAAGTCACAAATCGGAGGTACTAAGATCAATAGAAAATCAGAAATGGGCTCTCTGCCATGCCCACGGTGGCCAAATACAAAGAAAAGTAGACCTCTTGCACTTATTTAAAAAGACAGCTTATATCTGATTGACTTACACAGAGTTAAATCAATTCTGTAAGGTCCCTTATTGCAGAACCCAAGCAGCAAGTTGCCCATTTAGTCAAGGAATTATCCTCAAGCCTAGAAGGTCAGGTTTCACTCAATCCTTACATCTGCTAGTGGTCACCCTTTCAGTTTCTGCCCAGGCTAGATGAAGCATGCACTCCTTGTTTCCCATTGCCTGCCCACAGAACTACAAAATTCTTCATCCCTTCATTGTTTTTCACATATTTAAGATGCAGCCGAGGAATGAAGCTACTTTATTTCTATGAAGCTGAACTGTCAGTTCTTCCTAATTGCAAACATTCCGTGAATCTATACAGAAACAGAAAGGAAAGAACAACTTGTTCCGTATTAGTTGGATTATTGTAGCATTACAACTACAATGGTACCGTAAGAAAAGAGAGGGGGGGGGAAGGGTCCATGTGCAGAGAGTAAAGAAGATGACTTTGACAGACAGGGCAGATCTGATACCAAAACAACCAGAAGAAAAAAAATAGATTAAGTCCAAAGCAAGCAGAAATTGTGCTGAGTAGTTCAGATGCCTCTCTAATTCAATGGGTATAAGAGCGGAAGAAGGTACAGCACAACCAGACTAGCAAGATTCTTTTATTATAGGCACTTTCAATAGAAGTAGTTCTAATTTTCCCGAGGAGTTGATTCTTGGTGCGCTCTATCTGGTGGAGCTGACATCATGTTAGTGTCAAAGGAGACATGTGGAAAGGGGATGAAGGCACTTATTTGTGTTAACATCTGGGGAAGCAAAGGAAAGGTACTGTACAGAGTGAAGTAAGAAGGGAATAGTTCCTGAAAGGAAAATACAGCTAGACTGGTCCACACCGAAGGGAGCCAGCAAGTCTTGCCTTTTCTGCAAGCTAGGAAGGGCAAGATGCAGGAGAATGACCAACCAGGTTTTGCAGTGACTGTAGTCCAGAATGAATATCTGCCTAGCTGTCAACCTGTTGAACAGAATTTCTGAAGTTGGCTTAAGAAATAGCTGGGAGCAATATAGAGACAAGCAGCTTAGGTTGCTGTGCAGAATCAAATGTTTATGCAGGCTTGCTGAGGAATAAATCCCACAAAATACCTGAGGACATTTTTATATAATTCCACTTGGAGCTTTATTTAGGGGCCATGTCTTGATAAAGCAATGATTCACAATGTCTTCTTGCTTCTAGAAGTGGGAAATTGATGCCCTCCCAGGTTTTCAAGGAAGACTGTGCTGGCCATGCTGGCTGAAGTTACTGAACAATTTAATAACTGGAAGACCACAGTATTACTATTTTAAGACATCACAATACTTGGATTATTAAATTATTGTTTAAGATTGTCATTTTCCCCCTAAACTTTCAGTATAAAACATCAATCAGGTTTTAGCTTCAATGACAAATTCTAGCTTAGTAGTTGAAAAAAATCCAAGAAAATTAACCTATCCTAAATTTGCTAAGAATCACTCTTAAAAGGTTTGCTTTTACCTTAAAAAGTTTCACATTCATACTGTTTCAAAAACTTACTTCAGAAAATTAAATTAGGCTTCAGTCATCAACCTTCCTATTTCTTTAAGTATTTCCTTCATATAAGAGTTAAGTGTCCCTGAGAAGAGTGTTTTCTTCAAAAGTGGAGAAGGGTGTCATCTAGTGGGGATTCACGACAATGCTTGCTAATTATAAAAATGTGAGTAGTATCTCCAGATGTTAAGAAATAAAATGTAATGTAGCTTTACTTTACTGCAGCAGAATTATTTATGACAAATTTTCCCAACCTAGTGTCCCCGCCAACTGTTCCGTATGACAGTGGTAGTAATTCCTAGGATAAGATATCCAAACAGCATTAGATTGGGGGAGGGCCAACTTTATAGTCCTTTTCCTACAACTCTTAGTCAGCCATGATGAAGTCCAACATCCTTACAGGTCTGGAAATAAGGAATTAAACAACAACAACAACAAACTCTTTCAATTGGGATTGTTCATATTCTTCCAAAAGTTCTTCATATCCCATAAGCTTTTATCCAGGGACTGTAGTGATGAGGCTCCATGACATCTTTATCTCTTTCATCAATATCCATCCAGGGAGTAGTGGGTGTGTCTTTGGCACTGCAACCAATCACAGTTTAGGAGGAATATTCTGTGCTGCCTGATCTTCCTTAGTTCAGGGGTGACAAACTGCCGGCCCGTGGGCCAGAAGCGTCATGGCAAAACCATGCCCACCCCATTGCTGGCAATGGAAAAAAAGTTGCGATATGTCGTGACATGTCATGTGGCATTGCGAGTTTGACACCTCTGCCTTAATTGAATGTTCTACAACAAAGAAGCTGTCTTAATCTGCAGTTCTTATTTCTTGGAGAGTTAGATATTGTATGCAAAGTGAGCCATTTAACTGGGTTTAGGTTTTGCCATGAGAAGAGTGACTGGATGGAATTAATTTAACTTTGTGCAGGACTGGATCTATTTCAGACTGACTAGGAACTGGTTCACTGGATCAGTTAACTTCCCTTTAGTGTTTCCATAACATACAAACCCTTTGATTCACCCAATTAAGTGAACACAGACTAACCTTAAATTAGTGCCAAATATTGCTGTTAAAATTGGGATTGGGGTTACTTTGTGGGTTATGCTTACCTTTCTGGTAGATGAGCTAAAATAATATATTTTATTTATCCAGATTATTCAAGATAGCAGTTGATGTTGAAAACTTTCAAAGGATTTATACTTCCTTCAAAACATCTAAAGCTCTCCATGATCATATAAACTAGTATTTTTCAAAGTTGGCAAGTTTATAATGTGTGGACTCTAACTACCAGGATTCCCCATCCCACATATTCTGAGTTGCCAAGTTTAAAAAACATTGATCTAAACACTTGCTCCTGCTGCTTTCAGTTAGTGCCTCACAGTGAGAGGGCCTTTGGTGGACAATACTCATTCTGAGAATCATATATCACAGTTCCTCCAGTTTGGCATTTGCACAATGTGTGCAGCCAACTATTGCAGTTGGGAACAATGGTTTGGGGTTTATTGTGTTGCAGGAACCCAGATAGTTCTTCCATACTGTAATAACATAGATTAGTCTATGCATTCAGTCAATATGTAGAACTTCCTTCAGTGGCTTCCATCTAGTGGTGGGATTCAAATATGTGAACAACCGGTTCTCTGTGTGGATGCCGCTTCCGGAAGTCCATTCTGAGCATGGGCAACAAAAAATTAGCTATCGGTTCTGCCAAAGTGGTGTGAAATGGCTGAATCCCACCAATGCTTCCATCCACATTCCAGAGAATACTTCTCTTTTCCGCAATATTTCACCAGTTCAGGGTTTAAATCCACTTTCTCCAATTTAGCAGGAAATATAATGGGAGTTTTAGTGAAAGGCGGAAGATTGGAAAGAGTCACATATTATTTTAAACAAAAGGGCTATTGACAGAAGCATATACATAGTTATAGAAAAACCAGTGGAAAAGTTGCTGATGATTTTATATTAAATACAAATACAGGAATATACTTCACTAGCTTGGCTGAAGCAATGGATATCTGAGAGTTTCTCAGTTAATGCATCATGGTTTTACTTTACAAAACTAGAGTTGGATCAGAAAGTGAGACATTGCAGCAGGTACCATGGGGTATCAACGGGACTCAAACAAGTCGAGAAGGCAGGTGCAATTATCAAATCCAAGCTCACCCTGGGGCATTGAAACAGACACAGAGATAGGCTACTCAGATTCATTTTATCTCTGATGTTTAATTAATACATCTCTCTCAATGTTGCTAAAATCTTTTAGATTGAAATTGAAAGAGGTTTTTTTTAAGTTAACATTCATATTTTATTAGCACTTTTGTTGCATCTGAGCATAAATGATTCTTTTAACATATTAGGGCTGCAGATCCCTTTTAGGTTTAATGGCATAGATGAGTTTTATTGATTTTATAGATGTAATGCTCATAATGTCACGGTATATTTTACATATTATATAGAATATATCATATTATTGTATTCAGAGTTATATGGCTGCCTTGTATTTTATTCTATTCTATGCCCCGTGCTGTCCGTAGTAAAAAAAGAAAAAAGAGATATACATAGAAATATTAGGCAAAACCACTACATTTTGACAGGGTTGGAGGCACAGAGGTTAATGCCACTCTCTTAGGGAGAAACAAACTTCAGCTATTAATAATTGGGCAATCTCTGCCCAGAAATCCGGCAGATTTTCTGTTACATCAAGACTTGGACAATTGGGATTTAAGGGAGAGACAAGCAAGATTTTCACTGTTTTTCTCCTGCAGTAATTCTGGTTTCTGGATGTCAGGCTTTAAAGTAGCAGAGCTCCAGTGCTCTGTCAACAAAGCAGATTCCCAGGTCCAGAAATACCATCATGCCCGTAACCTGCAGATTCGGGCCACTGATTAAACCAGACTTTCACCACACATTATAGCAGTGTTTCTCAACCTTGGCAACATTAAGATGTAAGGACTTCAATTCCCAGAGATATAAAAAAAACACCTCAGGGATTCAATTATTTTAATTTTATTTAATTTTAATTTTATATTTTTAGCACTTTTTAAACTGTTTGTTATATTGTAAGCCAGCCACAGTCGCTGTATTAGTGAGATGAGCAGCATTGAAATTTCATAAATAACAATAAAGAAGTGATCTATTTCCCAAAGGAAATATTTTTCCTGCTTAAGTGAAAGTGAAGATTGGGTAGCAAGAAATGTGAACCATCAAGAGAAAGACTAGATGTTTTCTTTCCTTCCAGGCTTAACTCTTGATATCCATCACTGAATGCACTCCTTGCCTTCTGCAGTGACATCACTTTTGATCATCAGCTTCTGCTCTGAAAATTCTCTTTGCCTTTCCCTCAGAATTTCCAGGGTACCATAGGAACAGGGATAAACACTTTCAAATGATTCAATCTTTACTGGCCACTCTTTAACGGTCGCTCACCTAGTTAGGAGGCTAGCATCAGTTTCTCCCACCATTCAAAATATATATTCTTCTCTATCATGGCAGATAGGGATTGCTCTTTGAAGGAATCCCTTGTTCCTCCAGAATACTCATTCAGACGCAAATTGATGCATTACGGAGGTATAGTTGTGGAAAGGATAAAGTTTGGGGATGGGCTATAAAAAAGAAGGAAATGGAAATGATAGAAAGTATGTCAGGAAAAAAAAAACCAATGGGGTGAGCCAATTATAAACCCAATTTTGGGAAATTCTTCTAATGGTTGGATGTGTTCATATTTTTGGTATTTTATGCATTGAAGTTTTATACCTGCTGCCAATAGATAGTTCTCAAAGAATTTTTTATAGAAATAGATTTTCAATTCTTTTTCCTCATTAAATCAAATATATAGCAAGGAGAGTGATGGTACAGAGGGGTGAAAGGAAATAAGAATCGCAAAACATGAAAACAAGGCTGAACTGCCTTGGTTTATTTTTCTGTGGCAGAGAGAAAAGATTTTAGGAGGAATGTCAAGTCCTTGAGGCCTTTACTCTTGCCCAACTATTATTTGGAAGAAGCCCCCCATCAGCAGGGTGTAGGGACAGGTATATATCTGAAGCTTCTTATGATGTGACTGAGGGCTAAACTACATGATACACTCAGCCCCTTCCCCCGTGGGTAAAAAGAAGGAAAATGCTATTTACCAACCAATTTTTCTTTCCCTTTCATTCTGGGGCATGTATGTTAGGGAGAATAGCTTTTTGCCTGGGGGAGTAATAGGTGTTTAGCCTCTCCCGTGGACATTTCATGATTAGGACCTAGATCCAATGCAGTATTTGCCTTCTTAAATCTCTTCATCCAGAGATGTGCAACCTGAACCCTCTAAAAGTTATAATCAAATGCTTTAAAATGAGAGAGGGACAAAGTTTTAAAATTAATAACTGAAGAGTGACTACATTAGCAGGAAGACCTCCAGACAGAAGGTGAGAACAAGTTGTTGGAGCCTCCAAAATCCTGTCAAGATCCTCAAGGTGAACAATCTTCTAGAGTATGACCAAATTTGGGGAAGAAGCAAAATCATCCCTAGTGAGAAGTTGAGGAAGAAGGAGAGATTTGGTCTTAATTGTTCAGGTATTCTAGCGATTCACACTTCAGCATGGGAACATTCCAGCAGAGATCTTGAATAAAGTAGAAAGTACCTGTCTGAATCTCTACTACTGTCTTCCAGCTTCCAAACAGCTGTCTTAGTTTTCTGTACAGGATTGCTGCATGGTGTATTGAAATTCTGAATGCAAATAACATTAACTAAGTACATTAACAGGGCTGATCAGGAGATAAATCATTAATGGCCTTGCTTTTTTGCATGTGTATCTTACAGATCATGTGAATAACACACAGTCACCAGAAAATCTGAACCTTCAGATTCCAAGTTGCCTGATAGTGACAGCCTTATCTGCTCTAGGAGGCAATCCTCATAACATCTATGGAACACCAATTCTAAGCAATATTTGGATCCAGCCTCCTATTATCTTCTCATTTGACTCCAGGTCAAATGCCTATTGCCTGCCCATTTGACTTCAGGCAATACTAGCATCCAAAGCTACCTACCTCCAGGAATTTCACACCTCCAAAATATCCATGAGGAACAATTGCAGTTTCCCTACTTGGCAGTCTTTCTGTATATTACTACCACCTCCGTATGGAAAACTGCCCAGCACCACTCCCATGGAGTTGATATATAGGCATTCCCACCTCCAATGTTTATAGAGGCAGCCACTTGGAACAGACCCAGCTAGCCAGCCTCTTTATAGGATGAGAGTTACTTGTACAACTGTGGAGCTCTGGCTCTCATCCTTTTAGGAGAGAGAACTCCAACTCCACATTCAGGCAGGTCTATCCCAGTGTTGCTAGCTTCAACCAGCCAAGTGGTTCTGTCCTCAAAGAAGTGGAGTTCCAGATCTTTGAAACTTTGGTTCCAGAAAGGCCATCAAGATCCAGCAATATGAAAGCTTCACAGGCTGACCAGAAAGGTTTATGCTGGTCTTCCTTTCAGAATACAATTAGGCATTATCTTAGCCCCAAATGTAGGAAGCCTGTGCCACCAAACCTGGAAGTCTTCACAAAATTGTTGAAGAAGCCCTTACTTCTTTGTTCAAGAGTTAGAATGACAGATGTTTCTTGAAGACATAAAAGATGTATTTTCTGTTTTAACTTTAAAAAATCCTTTTAAATATCTATTCAGCCCATTACTATTAGCTGAAAGGATTTTAATTTGACCCATNTTTCACTTTTCCTCATTCCAACACACGTACGGGGAGAAACTTATTATCCAAGTTAAAGTAAAGTCCAAAATAAAAAGCAAGCTTCCAAAGTTGGTTCGTCTGCTTACAAGTAAAACTCACAATTAACTTCAAGTTGCAGCAGTGGCGGCGGCTTCTAGCTTCGCCGAAGCGAAGGCGTCCTGGATCGCGGAGAATCCTCAGGGCTCCGGAGGAGTTCTCATATAGGACGACTCAGGAACTCAACTCCTACCCCGGGCAGCTCACCTATCCCCTTATGCCCAGGGGAAAGGTATCAAGCCATTTGACAGCTGGTACTGGCTGTCAAACCGGCTTTTACGCGAAACAGGCGGGAGGCAGCAAACAGCTGCGACCGACGAAGTCGCCTGCCACCGGAAGTCCCTTTACTGGCCACTCTTTAACGGTCGCTCACCTAGTTAGGAGGCTAGCATCAGTTTCTCCCACCATTCAAAATATATATTCTTCTCTATCATGGCAGATAGGGATTGCTCTTTGAAGGAATCCCTTGTTCCTCCAGAATACTCATTCAGACGCAAATTGGTGCATTACGGAGGTATAGTTGTGGAAAGGATAAAGTTTGGGGATGGGCTATAAAAAAGAAGGAAATGGAAATGATAGAAAGTATGTCAGGAAAAAAAAAAACAATGGGGTGAGCCAATTATAAACCCAATTTTGGGAAATTCTTCTAATGGTTGGATGTGTTCATATTTTTGGTATTTTATGCATTGAAGTTTTATACCTGCTGCCAATAGATAGTTCTCAAAGAATTTTTTATAGAAATAGATTTTCAATTCTTTTTCCTCATTAAATCAAATATTTAGCAAGGAGAGTGATGATACAGAGGGGTGAAAGGAAATAAGAATCGCAAAACATGAAAACAAGGCTGAACTGCCTTGGTTTATTTTTCTGTGGCAGAGAGAAAAGATTTTAGGAGGAATGTCAAGTCCTTGAGGCCTTTACTCTTGCCCAACTATTATTTGGAAGAAGCCCCCCATCAGCAGGGTATAGGGACAGGTATATATCTGAAGCTTCTTATAATGTGACTGAGGGCTAAACTACATGATACACTCAGCCCCTTCCCCCGTGGGTCAAAAGAAGGAAAATGCTGTTTACCAACCAATTTTTCTTTCCCTTTCATTCTGGGGCATGTATGTTAGGGAGAATAGCTTTTTGCCTGGGGGAGTAATAGGTGTTTAGCCTCTCCCATGGACATTTCATGATTAGGACCTAGATCCAATGCAGTATTTGCCTTCTTAAATCTCTTCATCCAGAGATGTGCAACCTGAACCCTCTAAAAGTTATATCAAATGCTTTAAAATGAGAGAGGGACAAAGTTTTAAAATTAATAACTGAAGAGTGACTACATTAGCAGGAAGACCTCCAGACAGAAGATGAGAACAAGTTGTTGGAGCCTCCAAAATCCTGTCAAGATCCTCAAGGTGAACAATCTTCTAGAGTATGACCAAATTTGGGGAAGAAGCAAAATCATCCCTAGTGAGAAGTTGAGGAAGAAGGAGAGATTTGGTCTTAATTGTTCAGGTATTCTAGCGATTCACACTTCAGCATGGGAACATTCCAGCAGAGATCTTGAATAAAGTAGAAAGTACCTGTCTGAATCTCTACCACTGTCTTCCAGCTTCCAAACAGCTGTCTTAGTTTTCTGTACAGGATTGCTGCATGGTGTATTGAAATTCTGAATGCAAATAACATTAACTAAGTACATTAACAGGGCTGATCAGGAGATAAATCATTAATGGCCTTGCTTTTTTGCATGTGTATCTTACAGATCATGTGAATAACACACAGTCACCAGAAAATCTGAACCTTCAGATTCCAAGTTGCCTGATAGTGACAGCCTTATCTGCTCTAGGAAGCAATCCTCATAACATCTATGGAACACCAATTCTAAGCAATATTTGGATCCAGCCTCCTATTATCTTCTCATTTGACTCCAGGTCAAATGCCTATTGCCTGCCCATTTGACTTCAGGCAATACTAGCATCCAAAGCTACCTACCTCCAGGAATTTCACACCTCCAAAATATCCATGAGGAACGATTGCAGTTTCCCTACTTGGCAGTCTTTCTGTATATTACTACCACCTCAGTATGGAAAACTGCCCAGCACCACTCCCATGGAGTTGATATATAGGCATTCCCACCTCCAATGTTTATAGAGGCAGCCACTTGGAACAGACCCAGCTAGCCAGCCTCTTTATAGGATGAGAGTTACTTGTACAACTGTGGAGCTCTGGCTCTCATCCTTTTAGGAGAGAGAACTCCAACTCCACATTCAGGCAGGTCTATCCCAGTGTTGCTAGCTTCAACCAGCCAAGTGGTTCTGTCCTCAAAGAATTGGAGTTCCAGATCTTTGAAACTTTGGTTCCAGAAAGGCCATCAAGATCCAGAAATATGAAAGCTTCACAGGCTGACCAGAAAGGTTTATGCTGGTCTTCCTTTCAGAATACAATTAGGCATTAGCTTAGCCCCATATGTAGGAAGCCTGTGCCACCAAACCTGGAAGTCTTCACAAAATTGTTGAAGAAGCCCTTACTTCTTTGTTCAAGAGTTAGAATGACAGATGTTTCTTGAAGACATAAAAGATGTATTTTCTGTTTTAACTTTAAAAAATCCTTTTAAATATCTATTCAGCCCATTACTATTAGCTGAAAGGATTTTAATTTGACCCATNATGTAGGAAGCCTGTGCCACCAAACCTGGAAGTCTTCACAAAATTGTTGAAGAAGCCCTTACTTCTTTGTTCAAGAGTTAGAATGACAGATGTTTCTTGAAGACATAAAAGATGTATTTTCTGTTTTAACTTTAAAAAATCCTTTTAAATATCTATTCAGCCCATTACTATTAGCTGAAAGGATTTTAATTTGACCCATGATGTCAATTATCAAGTTAATTTATGAAGCCATACCAACTGCTTGGCAAGCACAAGACTCGGGGAAGAGATATCTCCATCATCTTCTGCATCTTCACCCACTTTCATAGAGTTGTGTAGGAAAACTTTATAGGAGTCTCAGACTGATTGACCCACCAAGGCAGTATCAGCTTTATTAGGATAAGAGTCCACATCTCTTGCTCAATTTCTCTCTTTTTAACTCTTTCAAAGGTCAGAGCCCCTGATGGAGAATATCACAAAGCCCAGACATGCCTTCTTCATGGAGTTTCTGCTAAGCCCAGAAGAGAACATTAGTCAAGTAGCCTCCATCAGTTTAATGGAGGTCACCTTTGGCTTCTTTTCTTCATTTTTAGAATATGATTTAGACCAGGGCTTTTTAATCAGTGGTACGGGTACCACCTGTGGTACATTGGCACCTGGCAGGTGGTACGCGACCATCCTAGAAAAGTGGTAGCGGGGGAGGGGAATAAGCTGAACCAGTGGCAGCACTGCACAAGCCTGAGTGAAAGATGGCTGGAGCTGCAGGGCTGTCAGGGCTCAGCGGAAGCGCCAGGATCAGCGCCAGGCTCCAGCTGGACCAGTCAGTTGGAAGAAGCACCAGTCAGTTGGAAAGCAGCACTGATCCTGGTGCTTCTGCTGAGCCCAGAAGAAGCGCCGATCAGCTGGAATGTTGCAGCATCTCCAAGGTCTTGTGATTTACATTCAGATGCTTGGCAACTGATTCATATTTATTCACAGTGTCCCAGGGTTATGTGAAGTGACCAAAACCTGCTGCAACCACCCAGCAGATGGGGGGGAATAAAAACCAAACACCCCACCCCACCCCCGCTGCCAATCCTCAACAGAAATGCTCACAACAATGAAAACCTCGGACAGGAGGAAGAGCGCGGCCGGGCGGGCAGGTAGGTGTCTTTCTCGGTTGTTCCTTGGGGGACACTTTTTCAGTGCCATTGTAACTTCAAACAGTCACTAAGCGAACTTTTGCAAGTTGAGGACTACCTGTACTTTATCACTTTTTTCCTTTTTTGGGGGGGTCATCAAGTTTTTGACACCTTGCTAGGCGACTGGTGGTACTCGGATGTTGCCATATCCTAAAAGTGGTACAATGGGTGAAAAGGTTGAAAAGCCCTGATTTAGACAGCATTCCTCATACCCTTCCTGGTTTGCAAGGTGAGTGCTAAACACACTTGGTACTGGTATTACCAGGAAGGAAGTTGTTACTTGAAAAATTGTCTGCAGAGGTTGAATAGGGGTAAATGTGGAGGTGGGAGAAGAGCATAAAAGGGGTTCATCTTTTGTCTTAGTAAACTAGTTGATGTCTTCCGATCATGGATTCCATTTTTGGTTTCTTTCAGTGATTGGTGCTCATATTGGGCAGAAGAAATACCATCAGTCACCACCTTTCTGGGCAGAAGATAAAGGAATTCTCTTGGCAGACTTCATGAATGAGTTCCATGTGCTGTAGGAGGTTCATACAATAAAAAAGCTTGACACAAATCCAAAAAGCAGAACTAAGGACATGTTACAAGGACAGAAGGATATAATAACAGGAAAAGATCTTGTTTTAATATGTCACCAGAACAACTCCAGAAGGCACTTAAAAGAAAAGCTATCAGTCCAGGATCCCTACTTTTACATAAAAGGTCCAAGATAAATGTGATGACGGCACAATGGTCAAGTCATCCATTGTATTTATCTTCACATTTAACAATGGAGCCTAAATTATCTAAAGGGAAAGGCAAAAGGAAAACCAGTTTAACTTAAGAAGAGTCTTCAGCCCAAAAGTCCAAAACAAACTTGAAGAGTCATGTATGCAAACCACTTCATCTGCAAGTGGAAAGAAAGACCTTAGAATCTGAGAAGAATCAGACGCAAGGGATGATTTTCATTCCAGAGGCATCTGCTGCTACCTTTGCGCAGATAGTTTTCCAAAGTTCATATCTCTTTTGGAGAAGTTGCTCTTTTGCCTGATTCTCAGAGGACATTACATTTAGTTTTCTTCTCCTCCTCCTTAAGACTCATCTGACTGTTTTCAGATTCTAAGATCTTCATTAAACATAATGAGAAATTCCTGATGTTTTTGTCCCTGAGAATTCTGGGAGTTGAAGTCCTCATGTTTTAATGTTGGCAAGGTTGAGCAACACTGCACTAATGTGTGGTGAGGAAAGATGGCTGAGTGTAAGAAGATGCTTCATTCTGAGCCTTTGCTTTTCTGACTTCATCTTTGCATGTTCTGGCTGTCTACTGACAATTGGCCTTAGTTGTGCCCCTCTTTCCATTTTTTGTATTTATCCTTTTTGTCTTTCAATTTGTCAGAGAGATGTTTGTGCAGTTATGCTGGTTTCTTGAATTTCTTGTTTTTCTTTTTAAAGTGGTATTGTGCTAGTTTGGGCTTTTATAATCGCATTTTTCAGAGTTTCCCACGCTTCTTGGGTTGTTTTCCCCTTTAGGATTTTGTACTTTATTTTACATGCAAATTAACTGTGGAATTCTCTTTGAAACTGAGGCACCCATGGGGGGGTGATGTCAGGCTGGGAATGAAAAAAGGCAACATGGGATTGAAGACATAGCTCTTTGTTACATACCTTTGCATGCAGATTGCATGTTATATGTTTTTATGTACAGATTGTCCACCAACTGCAAGTAAATCTCAATCTGCATGTAAAAAAAAAAAGACTGGGCCTTCTATTCTGCAGTTGTAGCCACCAGTTTGACATTTTTGAACCCCATTTCTCCTAAAAGCCACTGCCTTAGGTCTCATGAGTATATTTTTTAACAAAGCCTTCTTGGGAAGGGAGGCTTTATAAATATTAAGAAAAATACAGAAGCTGTCAATGTTACCGTGTCTGACCAGAAGAGGGAGCCAGAAAATCATTTCTCTTCCTGCCTTCTCTTGTGATTGAGTGTACAAAACATCCTTTGAATTTTGGCAGCTAAATGTGCATTCTTCAATGTCTAAATTAGGATTGGATGCTAGTTAAAGTAAGGATGTTGAAGCTATCTGCAGTGGGTGGTCCATCAATCTATTTCAGAATATGCTTGTATATGGATGATTTTGAATGTCATTTTCAGGGCATCTCATTGGGGAAAGGATGTCTTGGTTTCTCAAGTGATGGGAGCCTGGATGTCCACCTTCTTCAAAGTTTTGAAGCTAAATAAAACCCAATGCACATGTCAGGACCAATAGAGAGTGCTACAAACAGCATAAATTCTGCTTAGACCTTAACAGACCCATCCAATCTGTGAAGTCTGTAAGTTCTGTACAATTTGTGGCTAAACAATTATTTGGAAAAAAGGACTTCAGTTGGCCGAGACACTGATGTACAGAAATTTTGATTTTTGACAGCTGGGTTTAGCAGTTAGCAAAAATGCCCAGGGTTTGCAATGCAACCAGGCAAAGAGGCAAGAAAATTCATACAGCCTTTAAATGTCAAGCACATCCGTTTTTAGGACTCTAAGTTGCTTAAGGATGTGCTTAAAAAAATCCTAATCCTAGGCCTCCATTTTCAGTTCCAAGTTTAAAGGATGTCCAGAGAATGATGATGAAATCATGATGATGAAAGAGCCCTTCCAACAGGAATATATGCACTGCATCATTCTATCCATATCTCATAACACCATCCTTGCACAGCTGAAACATTTTCCTGGACAATCAGAGCTTCTTTGATTTCATAGTCAAACCTGTATCCTTGGGGTCTTGTGGTGGTCCTCCACCCATCCCTCTTTGCTTTGACATCAGATCTAGAGTTAAACATGAGCCAGCACTGTGAGGCAGTTGTTAAAAGCACAAATACTACCTTGAGATGCATTACAGGAAAATAGAATTTAGATCATGGAATAGTTAAATGTCTAAGCCAATGTTTCTCAACCTTGTTGGTTTTGAGACTTCAGCTCCCAGAATTTCCCAGCTGGCTCTCTCTATAATTCTACGGTGAACCACAATGATGCATATCATGACATTATCACACAAAAGACTTCAGGAGGGCAAAAAATCTGTGTTTAATAGTAATTGCAGCAAATATGTCTTATTTTCTGGCACTACTTCATTTTTCCGAGACAGTGTTTCACAACCTCAGCAACTCTAAGATGTGTAGACCTTAACTCCCCAACCAGCCATTTTAGAGTTCTTAAGGCTGAGAAATATTCTCCAAGGACTGTGACAATTTTCAAGTCTCTGGGCCTAGATGTGAGGCATTTT
>NW_015387133.1:51121-52136 GCF_001527695.2 Protobothrops mucrosquamatus
TTAATAGTAATTGCAGCAAATATGTCTTATTTTCTGGCACTACTTCATTTTTCCGAGACAGTGTTTCACAACCTCAGCAACTCTAAGATGTGTAGACCTTAACTCCCCAACCAGCCATTTTAGAGTTCTTAAGGCTGAGAAATATTCTCCAAGGACTGTGACAATTTTCAAGTCTCTGGGCCTAGATGTGAGGCATTTTTTGGGGGGGGGAACTACCAAACAGATCCCATTCAGTTCAGGGACTGCCTTTTAAGACAAAAGTTAGTACCCCTTTTCAAGGATGAGGTACTTTTTCTAAACATGATTAAGTCCACACCTCACCCTGACTCATTTTCAAAGGAGGAAAGGGAACTCAGAATCAGAAGTGGTATTCAAGAAATTTTAAATGGAAGACACCTCCTTGAAAGAAATAAAAAAAAATCCCATTTTTGGTATCTTCAGGATCTAGCTTTGCTCCTGGATGCCAGAATTCCTGGATGCCAGTCTCTTAGAAGTAGCCAAGAGCTCTAGGGTTTAATTAAAGACCAAATACACCCATTCTTGTGGATCTGGCCTAAAGGAAACTTTGCCCCAGGTCCTAACCCACCGATGGTGAATCTTTTGGGCTGGGTGTCTCAAAAAATGGGGAATTGCTTAACTTGATTCTGCTGGAATATCACACCCTCCTCTCCCCCAGCAACAAAATAGAAACAATTCTTCATCTCCTCGTTCTCCAACTAGGTCACCCTGAACTGTGGCACTAGGCAGCAGCTCTGAGGCTAGGCCTGAAATAGCAGCTTCGATTTCAGCCCTAGTGTTGTGTTCTTTTGTATTCCGCCCCCTTAATCCCCTATGCGCATCCTGATCACCCATTAAGGGTGATTGCCCTTCTCCATTGATCACCCATTAAGGGTGATTGCCCTTCTCCATCTGCATACAGTTTCATGCCCGTTGCTGGTTGGCTAACTAGCAACGGGGTCTTACCAGCCAATGGAATTGTGTGATTACAAGCCAGGGGAATCCCATAAAAGAGGGC
>NW_015387133.1:55787-57360 GCF_001527695.2 Protobothrops mucrosquamatus
TTGTGTACTATGGGGGGAAAGAGTCGTGATCCCACAAGCCCTACGGAAAAAGGTGATTAATACCTTACACGTGGGGCACCCGGGGATCGTGCGTATGAAAGCGCTGGCTCGGAGCTATTTGTGGTGGCCACAGCTGGACAAGGACATACAGGAGTGGGTAGCCACCTGTGAGCCTTGCCAGGAATCCCGTTCAGCCCCATCGAAAGCAACCCCATTGGAGGGGGAGATCCCACGAGCACCGTGGTCCCGTCTCCACGTTGACTTTGCCGGCCCCGTGGAGGGCCGATCTTATTTAATAACGGTGGATGCCTACTCGAAGTGGTTGGAGGTGATCCCCATGCCGTCCACCACAATGAGTGCTACCATTAAGGCCCTGGATGGACTGTTTGCGACCCACGGATTACCAGACGTCCTGGTGTCCGATAACGGGCCGCAACTAACCGCGAAGGACATGGAAGAGTTCCTGGCGAACTTGGGCATCCGTCACACGCTGATCGCGCCCTACAGCCCTTAGAGCAACAGACGGGCGGAACGGATGGTGAGGCTCACCAAGGAAGCGCTCACCAGAATCGGGGCCAGCGCACGGCGAGAAACGCTCGAACAGTTCCTCCTGGCACAGCACAACACACCCTGCGCCGCCACCAGCCGGAGCCCAGCGGAGATGTTGATGGGTCGCCGACTGAGGTCACCCCTGGATCGCCTCCACGGCCCCTTCAACAATGCTGGTGGTTTCCTCAGTGGACGCGGCGGCCCGGACGGCCTTTTCCGGGCGGCCCCTGTGGCCTCGGAAGCATTCTGGGCGGCATTCTGGGCGGCCTCTCTCGGCCTCGGGGACACCTCGACGGCCCCTCCAACGGCCCCTTCAACAACGGCCCCTCCGACGGCCCCGCTAACGGCCCTTTCAGCAACGGCCCCTTCGGCAACCATTCTGGCCTTGCTGGCGGCCTCGGTGGCCTTCGGACGGCTTTCTCAGCAGCCTCGGTGGCCTCGGTGGTCCCTCCAGTGGCCCTTCTGGCGGCCTTTTGGGCCTCGGTGGCCATTCCGGTGGCCGCGATGGCTGGGGTAGCCTGTTTAGCGGCCTCCTCGAGGGCCTTTTCGGCCGCTCCGGTCTTGATAGCCTTGTTGGCTTCTTTGGCGGCCTTTTGGTGGCTTTGGAGCCTTTCCAGCGGCCTTGGCGACCTCAGCGGCCTTTCCAGCGGCCTCGGCTGGGCGAAGATTTGGGGCCTGGATATGGACTTGGCCCGCCCCGGCCTAAGGGACCCAGCCTGGAGGACTGGAGGACTACCTTTCAAGGTTTGTTTCCTTTGGCCTTGGGTTAGAAGATACGAGGACTGTAAACTGACATCTTCCCTTTTGCGCCATGGACTCCCTTTGTTGGACTTATGCACTCCAAGACGGTCCTGCTGGCCCTGCGCGATTCACCCCTCGCGCAGGCCTGGCCCAGTAACATCTCCAGGGCCTACCTCGAGGATGGGGTGTGGAACCCCGAGAGGTGGCATGCAGCGGCTACTAACAAAAAATTATTTAAATTATCCAAATTGAGAGCTTTTTTACAGGGGTGTTTTAAGAAATT
>NW_015387133.1:60836-75256 GCF_001527695.2 Protobothrops mucrosquamatus
GTGATTGCCCTTCTCCATCTGCATACAGTTTCATGCCCGTTGCTGGTTGGCTAACTAGCAACGGGGTCTTACCAGCCAATGGAATTGTGTGATTACAAGCCAGGGGAATCCCATAAAAGAGGGCTCCCCTGGCCCAGATGCCAGTCCGGATTTACTTTATGCCTTGCCAATAAACCGAGAGCTGACTGTCACTCAACTCATGTCTTACTGCCTGCGCGATCTAACACCTAGCACCACTGCTGCCATGCAAAGGGCAGCCTGGCACCTTTAGGGAAAGGCACAATTACCCCCGTGGCCTAGGCCTCTCCAGGATCTGCCATGTGCTGCTTTCCTTCATGCACTGTTCTTTTTCTGTTGACAGGCCCCTGTGGCCTATCCATTACCTTTGCAGTGATGAGCTTTAAGACAAGGTTTTGCATATGACGGTTTTACAGTCCTGGGGAAATATAAATGGGGTGATGCAGAACTGATTTTAAAGATAAACTGCCCTGCCTGTGCTCTAAAATCTCACCTCCAGATTCTTCCTTAGGGGACACTGCATTTTTCTTAACAATTATCTATGAACTGGGGTTGCTAGATCAAAACCAAGTATAACACATGTTCTAGTTCATGAGTTTTGCATATTCTAATTTGCATATTCCTGAGTTGCATATTCCTGAGGAACCTAGATTAGTGTAATAAGAAATGACAGGACCCATCCATAAGGGTGCAAGGGTCAGCAACTACCCGAAGAACTTGAGGTTCCAAGAGGGCAAATCAGGAGACTCAAGCAGAGGCTTCCAAGTCAAACAGAACTTTATTTGGCCAAGTGAAGTTGCTGGGTGGAACACTGTCTGAAACACGGGCAGCTGTGTTCAGAAGTGCCACTCAGTGGTCAGTTAGGCACCTCTATTTATATACAGGTAACAACCAATCACAAGGTGATACTTGTTGGCACACAGAATATTAACCAATCATCTTTCATTACTTTCCCGCTCTATTCCCGTCTCTGGGTCTGTGTACGTGATCTTCCTGCCTTCACAAAATGGCATCCCTAATGCAAGCACAATGCACAGAAGCAAAAATGGTGGTCATTAGGCTAATAACAAGAATACCCTTGATTGAAAAAATCAAGATAGTAGCATAATGACATGATTGAAGCCTCACTCCTTTTAATTTGTGTCCCAGTGGAGTGCATACAATAAATATCATTGTACTGAAATAACATACTTATTGTACTAAAATGGAACAATAGGTGTATATGATTAAAGTTATATGCTAAAAGGGTTGAGCTAGTTTTATATTAACATTTTATGGATATACTTTTAGTTTCAATAAACATTACTCATTTATTCATCTTATATTTTGTTTTCTGATTTTATTAGAGACAACTTTTTCATGGGACTTTCTCACCTTCTATACCCATACAGAATATTGGTAGCCTTTCTCCAGCCCTTAGTCAGAGCAAGGGGTGACATGGGCAAATCTTTCTGGAAAAATGATGCTTTGCACGAGGTCATGCAAACCTGGTGTACAGCTAAAATATGATGTTGTAAGTTGGACAAGTTGAGAAGAATTACAGAGAAGACCTGGAAGTCACCTAGCACTCAAAGTCACATTGGAAGAGGCTTAGCAACTATGGATCTAGCACAGGATCCATTCCTCTCAATTATAGCACCTAATTCTTCCTTTTCAGCATAAGAACTACAAGTAGACACCTCTCTATTAGCATAGGAAGATCTTCCTCAGTCATAGGCTGAACCATCTCCACCTGTAGCAAGATCAGTCCTTCTATTAATAATCTCCTACAGACCCAAATATGGGTCTCTCTTTCTGTTCCAGTGCTAGTTACAGGTCACCTGCACTGTGATACAATCAAATCCTATCCTGGATTTTTGCCATGAAGCAAAACCCCTCATCTATCAGAGAGATGGAGGATTTGGCCTAGAAGTGTTGAATAAATATCCCTGAAGGATTATCTGCTGACTCTGTATTTTAGCTAAAGTGTAATGGAAGACTGGAACAGCATGTGGGGCATTTACAGCAGGATAAAAAAATTCAATAAGACAGTCATAACTATACAATGAAAGCCTTTGACTTTCTCTGAAACTGCTTCATCTCAGCAGATGTCCTAGACCAGGGGTGTCAAACTCACTTTCATTGCGGGCTGCATCAGCATTGCAGTTGCCCTTGGGGGGGCGGGGGGCAAGGTGGGAGCGGCCTACTGGGTGGGCAGGGAGGGAGTAGGTGTGGCCTACTGGGTGGGCATGGCCAGCTCTACATTGTTCGTGTCAATGGTGCCTGTGTGGGCCTGGGCAGGAGTGGGACAGATCTGAGGGTCTCTGGCAGAAGGAGGTGGGACCAGGGCAAGTGCCAAGGCATGGTCCACTGGAGGAGCCTCACTGTTCCTCTCAGGCCATGTGGAGGGGGGCTGGATGGTGGTACAGGCTGCCCGGAGCCCTGGGCAGCAGAGGTCAAATGCCCAGCCTGGCCCTCGAGCATCTGTGGCACCAAGCTCAGCCCCACTTCCCCAAAGGGGTGCCCAGCTGCGCTTACCTCCTCCTCAAGGCTGCTGCTGCTGTGCTTGCTCTCCTTAGCCAGGTTGTTCATGATGGGTACCAGGGCAAAGTCAGAGGGAGACTGAATATGTTTCAGCATAGATGGCCACCACAAAATTGTACATTGGCTTCCGGCCGGCCAGCCTGGGCCAAGGCAGTGGGGACCGTTCCCTCACTTTTTCCAGGATGACTTTGCGGGCCACATGAAACCACTTTGCGGGCCACATCCGGTCCCCAGGCCTTGTGTTTGACATGTCTGTCCTAGACAGAATGGTCTGGGACACTGGAATATTCCACTAAGCCATGATTTGCTTAACCACAGACACTTTAGGTCAGGGGTCCCCAACCCCCAGGCCGTGGCCACTACTGGGCTGTGGCCTGTTTGAAACCAGGCTGCAGGAAAACGGGAAGCTGCATTGTCTGCAAGTGAATGGCAGACAAGCATGCACATGAATGTGAAACTCCACAAGTGCAAATGAAGCTTTGCATGTGAGCACAAGCATCCTCCTCTCACATAAGTTGAGCTTCATGCATGAGCGTAAGTGCCTGCCACTCACACGAGTGGAACTTTGCACATGAGCATAAGCACCCTCCGCTCAGGTGCGAAGTTCCATTCGCGTGAGCGGAGGGAGCATGCTGCTCACACAAATGGAGCCATGCATGCATGTGCCTGCCACTTACACACCCTTGTGGTGGGCTGGACCGCCAAGCTGGAAAGGTTGGGAACCATTGCTTTAGATGCTTCAATGGCTTTGCTTAAGACTTCATGGAAGGAAAAGTTTGCTTGGAATGTAGGAAATCCTGTCTTGTCCTCTAGCATTAGGACCAAAGAATCCAAAGGAGAACTTCTGGAGAATGTTCATTTCTCACTTCTGGTGAACTCTCCTTTCTTTCTTCCTCCCTCTGTCTCTCCTTTCCTTTGATTTATGTGATGCTCCAAGGTGGTCAAATAGGAAGGGCTGCAATTCACAGAGGTGCAGACCTTGCCCTCTCAAAGCTCCATGGTGATGGAACCTTTCCATCTTAGTAACTTTATAGGGTTTTGGATAGTGACTTCTCCTTTACCCACATCTACCTTAGAGGGGGAAAAAGCAAAAGTTTGTGAAGTTTCAAGAACTACCTGTCCAAGCTCCACAAGCTTTTCAGCACATTCCTTTAGAAGACACGAGTGTCCTCCTAGTCCCCAGCTTTAAGAGGAACACACTGGTTTATAAACATGTTGTCATAAATCTCAGCTTGTAGGATGGATAAATATTTCTTCCTCACCTCTCCCCAACATGCACCACACCAGCTCTGCTATTCTGCTGAAAGCCCTTGAAGCATTCAGGGGCAACTGATAACAATCATTTGGACATGGTTACTTACACTGGACCTTACCAACTTGGGCAGTTCTTGCAGGACCTTTACATTGCTTGTTTTTTGGGTCCATGCAACAGAAAACACTTTTCTTCACTGAGGCCCAAATTTAGTTGCCCAACTGGGAACACTGCAACAGTTGTAAATTTAGCCTTCAGAAAACTAAGCATATGATAACACTTTTAATATCTGGAAGGAAGACATATTGAAGATCAAATCCTCTTCCATCTTGTTCCAGAATGCAAAATATAGGACTGCGGATTTAATATACACAAAGGCAAATTCCACTTAAAAGCTAGGACTTTTTTCTTCTAACAATAAGAACATTTTAATGGTAGACGTAGTTCCCAGAAAAACAATTGGTTGCTATTCACAGAATGTATTGAAATAGAGGCCAGGCAGCCATCTGCTAGAAATGCTTTTAAATTCCTGCTCTGGGCAGGAAGTTAGGCCCCATGACTAAGACCACCTTTGCAAATGTATAAAGTGTTGTAATAGTTACAGTACGTTCCAGGAGAGGTAAATGGAGTGAGTTCCACTTTTTAAACCCCAGACTAATAAAGTTCTTCATCTGAACTTATATCATACATAGTTGACCTTCACTTTGGGAGAATATTTTGTACTTCTATAGAAGTAAGCATTACTATCTGTAGCAGCTAATTGGATGGATTTGTACATTACAGAAGGCTAAATAAATTGGTTGGTCTAAGTTTATTATGTTGAGCAAACACAGCTAGTGGGATAGAAATTGTGCCAGCCAAAAAAATCTTCCTCTCTTTATCCTTGTTAAAATACATTTGAAGGATTATTTCTTCAGAATTTAAAAATGTTGCCTAAATGACTTACCCAAAGTTATTCATCAACTGTAAAAGGGTGAATTAGCTCCAGGTCATATGTACAGCCAATCTGGTTTCTTGTAGCTATTTTTAGAAACAGTATTTATATTGTAATTCTACAACCTATCAAAACCAAATAGCAAAGCGATCTAAAAAAGCCCTAAACTTGATGTTTAATTTTAATTCCAAGATAACTTCTAGACAGTTCAAATATTTCTACGTGGATATTATTTGCATGATGAATATTGCTTTTATAAATCTGATATTTTTATTTGCTGCTTCTAGGCAGTTAATTGCATCATCATGCTACTTATTTGATATTGTTCCAGATTAAAGAAAGCCTTTCCCAAATTTTAAGAATTATTTATTATGTACATAGCACTGGCAGTTCATCAAACAGGCCAGTTTATTTTTTAATGAAGCAATTCTCCATTTTTTAAAAAAAAATGTTTTGTTTGAAAATGGATTAATAAAAACTGTATGGTAAGAAAATAAATCATTAAAAAAATCATTATCATATAAAGCATATATTTAGGGAAAAATCATTGTTCAGTGAAATAATTATAAGCATTAAAGTTCCAAGCAAATAAGGGCACATTCATTTAAAAACAAATATCTAGAATTGCATTACTTTATTTATCTATGTCTTCTTTTCCCTCAGTCCTCAAACAGAAGCCTGTAAATTGAATCTTCTCCATCAGGCCAAAGGTCTGTGCCACAAGTTACCTCATTGCCACGTGTTACCATCCCAAGTAATGCTTCGCTAAAGAGAAAATAAAATTCCACCAGGCAGATCTGGACGAAGAAAGGCAGAAGGTATAGCGATTTACATCCCAGTTTTAATACTGTGATGCAGATTACAAGGCATTTAATAGGAGGCTTACCACCTAATATGTGCATTTATGTTTGCAGAATTACGGTGGAGCTTATTTATTCAAACTTGAACATCATTAAATTGAAAATAAAATTTCAATCCCAGCCAGAGAACATGCTTCCTTTGACTAAGATTATTTCAGAATAAATCTTCATAGAAAAGGCTTTAATGGCTGGCTGTACTAAAACCTAATCCTTTATATATTTATCAGGGACTAAACCCTTATAACTCACATCGTTCCTCTTGATATTATCAAACTGCTACTGTGTAGCAAGAGGGATTACCTTACCTGGTCACATGATCCGCTCATGTTTAACTCTTACACATCTCTTCATTGAATCTGACCACAGCCTTTCTTTAAGGCTCAGTGGAACCACTTGCAATAGCTTCTTCAGCTGTTCTGTTCATGTAAAATAGCTTTGGAGTAAACCATTTAACTTATTAACCTTGTGGGGTTGAGAGGATATTTAATTGATAGGTTTTAACTGTTTAATTTTGTTTGTTGGAGTGTTAAAGGCATAGGAAAAATAATTATCTTTATAGAAACTAGAAAAGAGAATCATTGTATTAAAATAATAAATCTGTGATCCAAACTACAATTGTGGAGTAGAGCATCAATGGGGCTTTCACATGAGGAAGTATCAAAAGAGCTCACAGGCAATTCAAACAAGCAATATCTTTTTAATCATTAGCAAATGGCTGCAAGAACACCTGCCCCTAATTTACAGATATAACTTTTTTTTTTCTTCTTTGTGATAAAAGGACGCTTTCTTTATTTCCCTCCAGGTTGTCTCTTTTCCATTGTCTGTTTTGTGGTAGGAAGGAGCTGTGCTGCTAAAGGAATTTATAGTATTGAGTGTACTGTTCTTTGCTTGACTAGGATCTGGTAAAAGCATGGGGACAGTAGAGAAGCTGTTTTGCAGGTAAAGTGGTTTTAGCAGGACATTTTTCTTTTTTTTCTTTTATTTGATTGTAGACCTATGTATCTGTGTCTGTACATGATGTGGGGATATAGCTATATATGTGTATGCACACACAAATATGCATTCTTTCTCTCTCATGCAGAATTTTGCTGATGCTTCTTTTACTGCAGTGTGAAATAGGTTGGATGCAAGAAGTAGTAGGTTCTCCAGGTTGGTAAACTCCAAGTAGTGTCTGCAGTTTCCTAACTTAAATCGGGAGCAGGGCTACTACTAGTCAACATGAGGCACTTGATAATATTCAGGGGACACAAAAGCTAATTGTTCCCTGAGACCTTCCCCAGTTATTCTCCTTTGCTAAAAGAGAGAACTGTGAGATGCATATGTATATCATTTATGTCCCTGAACAGTCTGCAGCCCTTAGAATCAGGGAAGAGCATTCTACTCTGTTTCCATTTGTAACCACATTCAACTCTCTCAAGAATTTAAGGCATAGGATGTGGCCTTATGCAACCGCAGCTTTCAGCTTTCAGCCAACTTTTTAGAACTTTAGAAACTGGAAAATTAACATGTTGTGACCAAACTATGACTTTTATAACTAATTTTTCTCAACCCCTTTCTAGATTTTATAGAAAGTACCTGCTTCTCCAGCATATTTTGGATGAAGCTAAACAAGTCCTTTCTTCAGAAGAAGTTTTTCAAGATAGAAGTCATTGGTGAGCTATCTGAGATGTTAAACAAAATACTGCCTGTACTTGCAACTTGAGCAAGAACTTAATATTTTCAAATTAAAGTTTTATTGAAATGAAGGTTAGTGTGAAAATGTGTTTAGTAATCCAATTCAGATAGATCAGTCATGTTAATTTGAGGAGTGTCTTGAGGTCATAAATATGGGAGAGGGTGGAAAAGATTTAATGTAAGTACTGTGACTTGTCTAAACCTGGGATTTGTATATTGACATCACTGCACTAGTCTAAACCTGGGATTTGTATATTGACATCACTGCATGCCTATTGTCATTCTCCATTTGCTGAGGCCATTGCAGGAATTATTAGTTATGCCATGGGGATACAGAGCTCTGGAATTAACATGGTCAAACTCTAAACTGGTAGTGAATAGTGAAACACATAGAAATATAATCTATGATCTTAAAACATAGATTTATTTTTTGGAAATGGCTTGCCTTATATAGTGACCAAACAGCAATAAAACAGGAACTAAGGGTGTTTAAAGTAAATCCCCACTTACCATCAATAATTGGGAGCAGCAACTCCATTGCCAAACAAAATATCACCTGACTGTGCTGACCTACAAAGGCAGTTGCCTCAGTTCTGGTTGCTTGCTGGTTGTTAAGTGAATTCCATGCAGTTAATACAATATCATGTGATTGCCATTTGTAACCTCCTGCCAGCTTTCCCACTGACTTTGCTTGTTAGAAGGCCACAGTGAATGTTGCAAATGGTCACGTGACAGCAGGGTCCTGCAAACATTGTAATTGCAAGCTGGTTCCCAAGCACACATATTGTGATCACATGATTGTGGGGATGCTGCAATGGCTGCAACTACAAGGACTGGTTGTAATTTTGACATTTGATGAATGAGTGGTCATTAAACAAAGACTACCTGTAATATTTTAAGAGAGAAAAATAAAATCAGAGTATAGTATTTTAAGTCAGTATTTAAAGAATGTCTTGAAACACTAAGGAATAGGTAGCTAATCAAGTTCCATAAAGCAGGTATAAGAACTCTATGAATCTCAGGTGTTCCTGAACCATAACTGCCAATGAATCATAATAATGGATGGTGGAAGATATTGAGACTTACCGTTCTGTACCACCTGGAGAACCACATTTTTTCTTCTATCCACTGAAAAAAATGCTGTTTCTCATCTTGTTGGTTAGGCTGGCTACCATGGTAGCTTATCCATAAGATACTCTTTTCTATGCTTCTAGACCCATCTGGTGTTCCATTCTTGGTGGACCAGATGTTGGGAGCTCGTTGTGGCTATACGCTGTCGAAGGATGTGTGGGGAAATCCTATCTTCCGGGCTTCTTTCCTTGGCTGTCATGTTATAAATGAGGTGAGCCCAAATAATATTCTGTTAGGTATCATCCCCAGAAGAGAAAAACCTAACACCTTCTAAGCCAGTGGTGGCGAACCTATGGCACGGGTGCCAGAGGCGGCACTCAGAGCTCTCTCTGTGGGCACACGTGCCATTGCCCCAGCCTTGCCTCCCCTGTGACCCCCTCCTCTCCAGCAGCCCCCCTGAAGGAGAGTCGCCCCCGAGGTGGCCCACATGGAGCAGCCCAGCAAGGACATGGCAGCCAGGCAGCGTAGACAAGACTCTGCCCTCACACCCCATCATGCAGTTGATGCTGCAGGGCGTGGGCAGAGGGTGTGGCCACCATAGCGCTGCTGGGCTGCCTGGGCGATCTGAGGCAGGCCCTGGAGGCGGTGAATGGTCCTGTGGGCAGGCAGGGCGGAGGATGGGGGGGCAGGGGCAGGGCAGGGGGGGTGGAGCGGGGGCGGGGCCAGTTTTTGGGCACTCGGTCTTTAAAAGGTCTGCCATCACTGTTCTAAGCTTTGGTAAGCATAAATAAAGCAATAGTCTGCATGACAGGTAAACACATAAAACAGTCAGAGAATAGAGATTCTTTTGATTGTTTTTATACAAAAATACTTTACACTCTCTTACTTTAAACTGAGGTGTCTGCTGAGGTGACATTTGGACAATGTCAGGTTCCCTAGCACTGAAGGGAGCTAGAAAAGGGAATACAAAGGCTGAATTAAATAGATTTCATACAGTTAAACAGAGCTGAGATCCAAAGTAGTTATCTGCAACTAATGATGAGACATAGCATCTGTGGTTTTTATTTTTGGCTTTCTTACCTCCTGCTATTTTAAGAATATGAGGCCCCCTTGGATCATTAAACAGCAAGTATTCTGCAGAGAGACAGCTTTTGTTGTATCAGAGCCCCACACAGAAATGTAGATAGGAAAATTAAACTAATGGATGTGATTGACAACTTTATTATTTTTGTGAATTCCTATCCTAAAGGCAAGAGTCAGTTGGGTGTAGTGATCAAGGCATCAGGCTAGAATCCAAGAGACCATGAACTTGAGCCCCACCTTAGGCACAAAGCCAGTTGGGTGACCCTGAACCAGTCACTTTCTCTCAGCTCTAGGAAGGAGGCAAGGGCAAATCATTTCTGAAAAAAAAAACTTGCCAAGAAACCTGCAGAGATTTTCTCAGGCACTCTCTGAGAATCCGACACAACTGAACAACAAAAAAATAGTCCTAAATATAGTACATTCTAGAGATCAGTTTGCTGATCTACATCAGATATATATACTGGAAAAGAATCAAGTGTGCCAGTGTATTATTTATGCAGGACTGCATAGAATGATTTTTGGGCTAATGAAATTAGGGTCTGTTGGGAGTTTGTTTTTATGACAAGATTTTAATTTATTTTAAGTTGTGTTTTAATTTTTGTGCTAAGTCACCTTTGGTCACTAGTGGTAGAGGGGGAAAGCTGGAAACAGACACAGGCTTGAAAACATGCTTGAAAAAAAGCAATTGTTTGACCTGTTTTGCAAGAGAACACAAAGCATTGTGCTACAGTGGGGAATCAGTATCTGCTGATTATGACAAATTTGTGTAAAGGTTGCATATCAGTCCCCTCATGCACGAAGAGGCAGGTTACAATAACCAAAGCAATCTAAAATGCAATGGGTTCAATCCAAATAGCAGTGTTCCAATATCTCAGGGGTTGCCATAAAGAAGAGGGAGTCAAGCTTTTTTCCAAAGCGCCTGGAGGCAGGACAAGAAGCAACGGGTGGAAACTGATCAAGGAGAGAAGCAACTTAGAACTAAGGAGAAACTTCCTGACAGTGAGAACAATTAACCAGTGGAACAACCTGCCTCCAGAAGCGGTGAATGCTCCAACACTGGAAGTTTTTAAGAAGAGACTGGACAGCCATTTGTCCGAAATGGTATNTATTATTATTATTATTATTAAATAGCCAGAGTAAACTACTATTTATACCACAGAACTTCCCCTTTATGTTTCTCAGTCCCAGAATTTTTTTTGAGCAGTCCCATAGATTTGAAGGGGGGAGGCTACAATGGGAATGACATCTCTCTCCCCCCCCAATGCATTTATTAATAAGATAATTAGATACCATTAGGTACAAGCTAACAACCCTTTAAGTATCTAAATTGGAGGTATTCGACCTTGGCAACTTTAAGAACTGTGGACTTCAATTCCAAGAATGGCTGGGAGTTGGCTGGCTGGGGAATTCTGGGAATTGAAGTCCAGGGTCATAAAGCTGCCAATGTTGGACATCCCTGATTTAAATGCTGGCTTTCTCAAGAACGTTGTGGCAGGAAGCATTCCCCATTGCTAAATATGGTACTCCCCCCAGTGACATTACATATGTTTTTTCAATGATTGCAGAAAGATGAAAGGTTCTCTCTTACTGTACACGTCAAAGTATCATTATTTGAAGACCTGCGGACAGCTACAGTTTACCAGCATCCCATGCACTGCTCCTACTTCTCATGGGCTCCAAGGGAAATTCTGTGTGAAGAGAATTACATGGAGGTAAGACATGGGTCAAAATGCAATATGCCCATTAAGAATATAGGCAATCTGTTGAAAACAAAATGTACCCATGACAATGATTCACTGGCTCTATTTTTACTAGTGATAGTCTTATATCTAATTGTTGGGCAGATAGGTATTGTATTTTCTTTCTACTTTAAAAGAGAATAGGAAAATATTCATCATTTTAATTCTCTAAAACAACAAGAATTAGAACAAGTTTGGATTTTGTAATAACCCTGCTGGATTCTCTACTGAAAAATGCTTCATTCCATTTCAAGGTATCAATAAAGACTGATGTCCCAGGGATTTCAGATCCTGACACAGGAGAATGGATGTCAGCACTACCAGAGGTATAGTAGGAATATTATTTAATTAAATACCTTCCTCCGTCAGTAGGTAATTTATAAACAGAAACAAATTGATTCTTTTTAATTATATTTAAAAGGCTTCTAAATAGTATCCCCCTCCCAGTTGTGGATTAGAAGTATAGCAGTTTACTATCAAGATTGCATAGAAAAATCTATGCTGCCTATGTTTTATACTGCCCAGTACTAGTTATTTTCCCTGGTACTGTAAGCATTTCTACTTCTCTTGTTTCTTAAATTTTATTTTTCTTATTTTTTAAAAAATAAAAAGGGGGAAAAAGCTGAACAACAACAACAAAAAGTAACCACAAAGAATTCACAAGCATCCAAAAAACTAAATAGGGCTAAATTTGTTAAATAAGTATGTTCAATATTTCATTAGTTTTGCAGAACTAAATATATTACATTGTTTTAAAAGCTGTAGGCTCTGGTTAAAAACTGGGTAATATACAAATGTCAACAGTAATAATTATAGTATAAATCATAAAATACAGTTGGGAACTGCAGTACTTTCTGTACAAAGTAAAGTGTCTTATTTATTTAGTAGATTATTGAAAGTTAAAATATTTAGATTTTATATTAAGAGAAACCCAAATTTTGTATATGATACAAGCTCATATACAGAATTATTCCAAAATGGCTTACAATTTGATTGAAATTCTATTGTCAGATTTATTTTTGAAGTGCAAATTTATTGTGGACATCACAATATAATCCCACAACTTATCCATTCCTCTGCAGAATCAACTTTACACAATTTCCAAAAAAGCTTCGCATTTACACAATGTTCAAAGCTTCTTCGGTATACCTTGTGGAAGTATAAGATTTAGTAATATTTTTTTTTCAAATTAGAATAGAAAGCTTTTACAATTTGTTTCATTGCATAATACATCATTTCCCAAAATTGTTGACTTTTACACCATTGCTACCAAATATGGAAAATGATCAGATCTGCTCATTACATTTGCAATGATTTCTAGAAAACAGACTCTCCATTTTAGCGATCGATACTCGGAGTAAAGTATCAGTAGAAAAACATTTTTATACCAATTTTCTCTAAATAAAATATTTAATGTGAATTTAATATTACTTATTGCATTGAAATTCTCATTGTGACATTAATTATATCTAAATTCTGCCTCAGTTTAACGTTCTGGTCTTTAACTTTACCAGTTTTTGAGTCATATTTTATCAATTGTTTATAAAGGAAGGCCTACGAAATGCTTCCAATTTTGTGTTACAATGTTTTGAAATCCAGTCAAGTCTTCCAGTGTTCTCCTTCTCTTTATAATTCTTTTAAAATTATACTGTTTATCTGAAGATACTAAAGCCATCAGATAGTTCTTGTCAGTGCTTTTTTTGTCATACGTCATACGTCATACAACTTGCCTTGCCCTACCCTACAAGGTTCCATCCAAAAAAGATGCCGGAACTCCGTTTTGGGCGTTCTATGACAAAAAAAGCCGTGGTTCTTGTCTTTCCAAAGACAAGGAAAAGGAGGTTCAAAGCAGTTCAAATGAATATAAAAAATTTATTGCAAACTTAACCTATCTACAAGAATCTGGCCAACTGGCCATTAAAGGAAATGTGCAGGAGATAAGAGAGGCTCAGCCCGGACTACAGGAAGTCTTAGAACAGTGGTGGCAAACCTATGGCACGTGTGCCAGAGGCGGCACGCGGAGCCCTCTCTGTGGGCACGTGCCATCACCCCAGCACACGTGGTCTCTAAAAGTTCGCCATCACTGGCCTAAGGCCAGCCAGCCTGGAGCCACCATTGGGGAGCCCACCGTCCCACCCGCCAGAGACCCCCTGGATCTCCCCCAACCCTGCCCTGCCCGGCTTCCACAGGTGTCCCTCCCCATAAGCAACATCAAGGTGGCCACACCCACCCCGGCCATGCCCACTCAGTCTACCATGACTACTGAAGCCACACCCATCCAGTGGCCATGCCCACCCAGCCTGCCACACCCACTGTAGCTGCGCCCTCCGAGTGGGCCACACCCACCTGGCACCCGGCGATACATAAGTGGGTTTTGGGTTGCAGTTTGGGCACTCGGTCTCTAAAAGGTTCGCCATCACTGTCTTAGAAGATTTCGTCTTTTGATACTGTAAATCAGCTGGAGAACAAAGACAGGAAGATTTGGAAATTAAACATCTAAATTGACCATGTTAGCTGGAACTTCCAGGGATTTCAGTACTAATGCATTAAGTCACAAAT
This sequence comes from Protobothrops mucrosquamatus, assembly GCF_001527695.2. Lineage (NCBI taxonomy): Eukaryota > Metazoa > Chordata > Lepidosauria > Squamata > Viperidae > Protobothrops > Protobothrops mucrosquamatus. The sequence continues at coordinate 74,550 of NW_015387133.1, forward strand.
TGGTGAAAAGCTGACCTCATCCAAGATATTAGGGCCAAAAGAAAGAATCTGCTGGTTCCTTTTAACTTTTATAATGGTATGTAGGAATGACCTTGAGAAACAGGATGACGATCCGCAGACTAGACGAGGGATCCTCAACCTTGACAACTTTAAGACTTGTGGACTTCAACTCCCAGAATTTCTCAGCCAGCTTTGCTGGCTGAGGAATTCTGGGAGTTGAAGTCCACAAGTCTAAAAAGTTGCCAAAGTTGAGGACCCCTGGACTAGATGATCAGATAAGAGGTGGCTTAGCTTGCAGAAGCAATAGGGCATAGCAAACATCTCAGAAGGGACTCCCCCTAGTTTCTTGAACTGTAAAGGAAAGGGGGAAGAGAGATACTTTCAGACATGCAAGATTCTGTTAATGCAACCTTACAATAAAGTTAGAGCTAGTATTTCTGGGTGGGCATCTTTTTTTTTTTTTAATTTTTTATTTATAAAACAATTAAAAAGAAACATTGGATTTGATGTGACATTCCAGTATATACATTCTTATCAGATTATACCATATTTTACAATCAATTCATTATCTCTACATATACATTAAATTTTATATACATTATCTATTCTAAAGTAACATACATTTCTATCTTAACATTCGTCTTTAATCCCAGCCGTCCTTTTCAAATTCCTCCAACGGTAAAATTTATCCCAGGTTTCAAAAAAAA
>NW_015387133.1:75706-102968 GCF_001527695.2 Protobothrops mucrosquamatus
GCCCACCATTCTAATTCTATCCCTACGTCTTGGAGATTTTTCCTCGATTTTAATTCTCCTCTCTCATCTAATATGTTTTTATAGGTTATTACTTTCCCTAACTGAATAAACCTTGGGTGTATATACATTTCTAATGTTGAGATCCAATTGGGGACTTGCCTATAATTCTGTCGTCGAATTTTAATCCATACATCTATTAGCGCCCGTCTGATGTGATGCCTCCGGAAATACTGGTGAACTTTATACTTCTCATCCCATAACATGGCATGCCATCCAATCTGCATGTCATGACCTTCCAGTTTTAATAATCTCCAATTTTCCAGTCGAATCCAATCCCGCACTCTGGGTGGGCATCTTGTCTAGACTATCTCACAAAACTGACAACTTCTAAGCCTTATGAAAAGTGCAGAATTTTGCACGCTTGTCAAATAATCTTTTTTTTTTTTTTTTTGCCATTCTGCAGTTTAAAATTTCTTATTGTCTTTGATTTTTTTTTCTCTTCTAGGCACAAAAGGTTATGTATCAGATGTGGAGTTTGATGTTCTATTCTTCATCTGGGATAAAATCAACAAGAGTAACAGATGCTGAGAAATTAGGCTACAGCTTCAATAACACACTGGCGAGAGTCTTCCTTCGCTCCCCATACTTTACAAATGAAACTCAAAATACAGTGGTAATTTGTCCCCCCCCCCCTCCACCCAAAAGAGAGATGTTATAAGGTATCTCATTCTTCAACTGGTCAAGTAAAACTTTTACCATGAATTTTTCACAGGTTAATGGAGTCGCAGTGAGCACAATCAGCTCCACGTCCAGGTACAGGCAAAGGTGGCTACTTCTGCTGATCGACACAACTGTATCATGCCCAGTTGGCAAGTATTTTTCTCCTCTTACCGTGAAAATTCATGGCTTATTCGGGGAGGGAAGGTATTGGATGTTCATACAACCAGGACCTACTAGCAAGCAAAGTTTTCTGCCAGTTATACCTGCAAGTGCACAAAAAAGAATTTGTACATTGAAATAATAACTCTTAAAATGAGAACCTGGCAGCTTGTGTACAAGGAGTCTAGCAAGGTGGTTCATAAATGTTATAATATTGCCCGCTGACAGTAATATGCAGTCTTGATCTTTGTTTAGTAATGATCTGAAACTTACAAGTGCTATAAATCAACAGATGGTACCAGCTTCACAGATACTTCTCTGATATGGACTATACCAATGATTAACCCTAGACTGGTCCTTCAAGAATCCACTTTCAGATCCCTTAAAGTATCAATGGGAATTAACGGGGAAAAAATAGAGAACCCTGAGAAGTTCAACTACACATTGGAACACAACATTACACACATTGGAGTAACTATCCCAATTGGAGCCCCTAGAGGCAGACTTCAGGTAAATATAAGCTCTATTTTATAGATATGGTTTAGAGGGGAATATCCGGGAAAGTGTGTGATATGAAAGGTAACATATTGGAACACAGTACGAACTTATTAAAGTTGTTTATATGCAACATCACTTAATAGTTCTAATTTCTCTTTTTCTCAGAGCACAGTGTCTAATAGTGTCTATGGAGTGACCTATAGTATTGATCTATTGATGGAACATTCTTGGACAGATAGTGATTGGCAGCTCACCAAGTACCTAGTGATTAAACCAATTACTATACCCTTCCTGCCTCGAATACCAATAGTAATCAATAGTAAGTGTGTGTGGCTACATATAAAATCAGACAGAAGGACTGCTTGTCAGTCTAAAGAAGAGGTGCTGATGTTGTTACTGCAATGCACGTATACAGTTTGTTGCCCAGTTAAGAATAGATTTTGTGTTTCCCTTTAGAAATCTAGCAAAGCCATTAAAATAATTAAAGGGGTTGGATAAATAAAGATAAAGGCAAAGGTTTCCCCTTTCCAGTCGAGTCCAACTCGAGGGGGCAGTACTCATCTGTTTCCTAGCTGAGGGAGCCAGTGTTGCCAAACACATTTTTGTAACCATGTGGCAGTTTGTAACTGAGGTGCACAGAACACTGTTACCTTCTCACCGAAGTGGTGCCTATTTATCTACTCCAGGGGTAGTCAACCTTGGCTCTTTTATGACTCGTGGACTTCAATTCCCAGAATTCCTGAGCCAGCTTAGCTGGCTCAGGAATTCTGGGAGTTGAAGTCCACGAGTCATAAAAGAGCCAAGGTTGACTACCCCTGATCTACTTGCATTTGCATGCTTTCAAACTGTTAGGTGGGCAGGAGCTGGAGTAAAGATGGGAGCTCGCCCCTTCATGTGGTGCTTGGGTCTTGAACTCCAGCTGTCAGCTTTCCAGCTGACAAACATAGCATCTTTAATCACTAAGTCATTGTGTCCTGTTAGTTAAATATGCAGGTCTAATCTTGACTTTAAACAAAGTTTATAGAGAGCTTATAGACTTTGAGTTTCAGAACTGAAAACGAATAAGTTGAGAGGTGCTTTTTCAATGCATTTAAAAAAAAGGAACATTAGTAGCAAACACTTTATTCAGCTTTACTTTCAAAGGGTAAATTATAAAAGCATCATTTCCAGGGAATAACCAAGTTCTTATGTTTATAATTTTGCCAATAACAAATTCCTTCTTGTTTACATAGATACAGTTCCAGAAACACGGATATTTGATATATTCCTGGGTGTCTTCCTTCCTGATGTCAATCTGGTGACTCTTAAAATAGGAGATATGACTTTCTCTCTCAAGGAAGCAGAGCAACATGGCTACAGGATCTCTGCTATTCCCTTGCTCAATGGAACAAGAGGCTTTGAACTGGAAGTGCCTTTTGATGATCCCAACGTCCTAAAAGAAGTAAGATACTCCTGTGGAAAAAATATAAAAAAACATTGTTTAATATCACATTTACACATCCTAGTTGCTGTGGCATAAAGATGCCCCATATAGTTTGCTGAGGACACGATCTCATTCTGTAACCTCCATAATTGATATTAGTCCTTTGCTGAGTGCAACTGAAACTGAACTAAGATGTCTTGGCTTGAAAGTAGCGTTTCTCCAGCTTATTTTGGCAGATGTCCTAGCATGCATGGAAAATGAGCTTTTAGGAGACTGGCAACTCGCAGGGCTCAAGTTCATTTGCTGCAAGATCACCACTTTCCCTCTAACTGGAGGTCTCTGCCTTGATGGCCATTTTTGTATTGGCTTCTAGAGAAGCCAAATAGCTCCTGGTGCAGCCTCTTGTTTTCCCTTTGGGAGGGGGCTTTGACACGAGAATATCAACCTTATAATCACGTCAAATACAGGTCTGCTAAGAGATAGACATTCCATTCCTGAGTAAAAATAATATTTTATCCCATTAACCAACATAACCCTAGTTATGATAGGAGCCTGTGTAAAGATTAGAAGACAAGCCTGGGTAATAGGTTTTGTCCTAAACATAGTTTTTGTTAAAAGAATGCTGCCAAATACTGTTGGATTTCATGGTTTTAATTTGTTGTTTTAAGTATATGAACATAAATGAAACTAGATATCACCTCCAAGTAATCTACACTCTGACCGTGGGTCCTGAAGAGAAGCTGTATCATCATCCTGCAGACGTCGAATGCATAATGGCAGATGTCCGTAAGTTGACTGACAGTATTGACCTATCAGTGACTTTTTAGATAGTTGGCTTAACTTTTAGCCACAATGGACAGAAGGCTATTTCAAGAATTGAACCATCGGGAGCAATGAAGTCTGTGTGGAGACTATCTAAATGAGAACATGAAAAAAAATTGCCTTAGCTTTGTTTTGAAATGACAAGCAAATAACCATTTAATTGCAATGTTTAGGCAAAATGTTCGAACTATATAATAATGGTTACAAATACTATGATCTTCTACCAAACTCAGAACTACAACGTTCAGCCTATTTCTAAATTTTTTGCTATGTGGGTATCTTCATTTTGGCTCTGGTTCTTTAACAAGCATGGTGGTCTCTTGTTCCAGTACAGCGGAGAGTTTGAACATGATCTAAACTATTAGCTAAAGACCAAAGTATTCCAAAATTTTATCAGCTTACCAGTTATGGAATTGTAGTACAACCATGTTTTTAAGACTTATTTTTTTTAAAAAAAAAATCTGTTAAAGGAATATTTTTGTAGGGTTATTTTAATGTGACTTAATTTTATCTTTTTTTCTACAGAATTACCAGAAGGCATTGGATACTGTGACAAAGAGAATATATATTTAGAAGTTACCATTGCAGGCCTATTTCAATACTGGGTTCTGTATGTAGGCAATACACTTTTGAATTATATCACTGCCCATACAAATGGATATTTTATCACTACAAATGATACTCATCTACTATTGCAAGTGCCTCTTTTTGCTCCTGGGATAATCTATGAGGTATATATTATAAGTAAGCCCTGCTAGGTGGTGGCACCTAGCTTGCTTTGCTCATCCAATAACTTAAACAGGGTAAACATGGTCAGCACTGGGATAGGAAACTACCAAGAAATTGCAGGAAAGTAGAAACAAAAAAAAATCATAGAAAGAAAAGTGAAATAACATCTAGATTGTTGTCAAGAAAACTACATGGATGTGTCCATAAAGTCATGTGTCCAGCTTGACTCAAATGAGACTGTTTCTCATACTTCAGAACCATCATGTTTCCATATCTCAGTGGGCAAGTTAGAGAACTGAATCTACTAAACTGACCAGGATGGTTAATATACAATATATACAGGTAGTCCTTGACTTACAACAGTTCGTTTAATGACCGTTTGAAGTTACAAAGTCAATAGGAAAGCCAGATTCACTTAACAATGTTACTAATTTAATAACTGCAGTGATTCAGTTAAGAAATGCGGCAAGAAAAGTTGTAAAATGGGGCAAAACACACTTAACAAATTTTTCATTTAGGAACATAGATTCTGGGCTCAATTGTGGTCATAAGTTGAGGGCTACCTCTCTCTCTCCCTCTCTCTCTCTGTGTGTAGTAAGTCATTCTTTCATTTTCCCCTCCCCATAGTGAAACGTTTAAGTAAATGCCTGTGCCAAGATATAGTACTGACAGTATGATATTTCTAATGTTACACAATTGTAGAAAAATGAATTGATTATAAGGTTTCAGTTAGTTACATTTATATTAATTTGCATTTTAATAAACTTGAGTGGAAAACACTTGCACCATGCACATCCACAGGGGTCGGCATTTAAAGCATTCTTTCCCATTAATGAAAGTGTCCTCACAATTAGCAGCCAAGAATTGATTGAATTCTTTAAAACCTTAACACAAATTGATTCTACAAGCTAAAATAATGCAGAAAATGACCATTCGTTTTCTATAGAAATAGCTGAATTCAGGAAAGGGGGGACCTTTAGGCAAGAGCAGAGGGAATGGCCACTTTAGCAAAAACAAGAGTGGAAATAGATATGTTAAGCCACTGCAAAGCAATCTTATTTCTGTCTTTAAATCCTCTGGCCATTTACCCCCTCAAAGCCAAATAGACTCTGTCCCATCTAGCCAGTTACATTATTTATTTATTTATTTATTTATTTATTTATTTATTTATTTATTTATTTATTTTCAAATTTGTATGCCGCCCAACTCTCAATAACAACACTGCATTGCTGGACAAGTACCTTGTTTTCCCCTAAAGGGAAATGAATGAAATGAAATGCAGCCCTCTGACAAGAAAACTTTGCCCACATCTTTCTAAAATATGTTGTCATTTAGTAATTTCAAAACAAAGCCATTTCAATTAAGCAATTTCAAAATCAACATTATCCTTAAAATATGCTTCTATTTTTTTTTAAAGGAAGTGTCCTTTGAGAGAATCCAAGCTAGATTTGATCTGGACTTGAAGAAAATGGCCACTCTAGAGACCCTGAATACCTTTTCCATTAGGTGTAATTTTCAGTCTTCAGAATTCATAGGTAAGGTCTGTTCTTAGTTGAGAATAGCCTCTTTAAGCGAGGTGTTTTGTGATCTAATTCATTGTCTTCTATTTTTTTCAGTGTGCTATCCTAATGGAACCATAACTGTATTAGCTCACATGAAGACAGTTCCATCCATTGACATGGGCAAAACAAGACTGAAGGACAACGTTTGTAAACCTCGAGAACATACGAAGAACCAAGCTTTATTTCAATTTCAAGTTTCTACTTGTGGCACTTCCTTAATGGTAAGGAACTGAGAAAAGGCTGCCCAGAAAGAAACAGAGGTGACCTTTTCATCAAGTATATTAAGTTTTGATACTATTTCTTCTCTGATACAGTTTAATGATGAACACCTTATATATGAAAATGAAATATCCTTTGAAAAAGAAACTCTTCCAATACAGAATCGACCAATTATCACAAGAGATCCAGAATACAGGTAAAAATAAATCAATCACAGCTGATTTCAGTTTTAAGTGCAGGAATTTAAAATATATTTTTATTGCAGACTGACTGTCTTGTGCTACTATCCAATTAAAGAGACATTGATGCAAAGTGCTATGTTCTATGGTTCCTCATCTAGAACCTTACCTTTTGGTTCTGGTACAATGATGTCTTGGCCTAATAGCAAAGGTAGGTAATTTTCTTAAATGTACAACTTACAAATATCTGTCTGCAGTTATGAGAGCCATTATAATTTGTCCCATAGGCCTTATAAGGACAAGACAAGTTCTAAATATCCAGGCAAATATGTTCCAAGGTAAGACTCTTCTAAACGTGAAAATCATAAGTCTAAAATTATGTATTGTTTCAAAAATCTATCACTGTCCTACCTTTTTTCCTCAACCCAGATGAATCATTCACAGAAGCCTATAAGTCTCATTCACTAGTTTTCAAGAGTTTGTGGGAACCTCTATTTTTTGAAGTAGAATTAAAAGATGAAGCTCCTAATGTTGAGCTATTTTTGGAAAACTGCTGGATGACACAATCTGAAGAAATCAACAGCATGCCTCACTGGAACTTTATTGCAGATGGGCAAGTAACACTCCAGAATTATTTGTAATTATTTTGGTTAAATCTATTGTCTAACAACAGATTTTCTCATCCTACCAAATAGATGTGAAACCAAAAGCTATGGATCTGTGATCTTCTCTCCGGTAACCGCAAGCAATCGAATAAAATATCCCAATCACTTCAAAAGAGTGAGGATACAGAATCTGACTCTTCCTCTGACAGAGGTATTACTGATCTAACTGTATAAAACACAGACCAAATCACATGAATCATTGTGGTCATTGTGTTAAATATCTATGGAAGAAATCAAACTGCTTCCATTTATAGACACTAAGCAATCTTAAATGTTAAAAACAAGTGAAAATGATTATGTATGGTAATAAAATTAGTAAAAATTACTAATTTTCAATTAAAATAGTGAAATGATAAAGTTAGATCTTTTTTTTTAAAAAAAAAAAGATCACTACAGATTCATACAAGCGAAGCCAAGTACAAAGGCTTAGTTTAACACCATGTGCAAATTTCTAAGTACAATATCTTTCTTTGATCATCTGTGTGCTCAAGGACGTCACCACCTCTTTTGCTTTTAAGTGGTAAAATGCTGGCATTTCATATATTGTTACTCTAAATATTTAGAGGAAAGTGATGTTAAAATCCAAGCTATTCTAACTTTTCTTCTTGAAGGTATTTCTTCATGAATCAGTTACATAGAATATAAGAACAATTGGAGTTCAGATTGGTAAATTTTATTCACATAATCTTATAGGACTTCTAATAAAGGTTCTGTTCCTTATACTGTATATCTTTTTAATCCCTATTTAGGTATATTTGCACTGCACAGCAAATATTGGCACTTGCCTCCGTGTGCCTAGTAGTGGACTTCCCTGTAAACCATGCCCTCCTGGAACAATAATTGGTAAGTTTTCCAATGAAAGTTGGAGAGACACCATCCATTAATAGAGTGGTTACTAATACATTGCGAGTTCATTGTATATTGCAAGTTCCTACTTGCTATCTGTTTATTCAATGGATACTTAACCAATACTTCTTACAATGCTTTAGATCAGCATTCTGAAATTTACCCTAACCATCATGGTTATGTAGTAGTTGGACCAGTCTTTCTCCTTCAGCCTGAGCAATATAAAGAATTGGACATCACAAGAAATAAGGTAGGTTTCGGGGCTGAAAATGATTATAAAAACTGAGGTGAATGCTAGTGGAATCAAGACTGCTGGACTAGACTATCATCATTGGTGTAATTAAATAAATAAATAAATAAATAAAATAAATTGTGTAGAATAATATTGCAGGGATCATAGATGCATTTAAGTATTCTTAATTCAACACATAACAGCAATGTTATTCCTAAGAAGAGGCATGCCATCAATAATAAACCATGATTTAGGGGCTGAATAAATCAGTACAAAATTAACAGTTTGAAGGGAATCCAAAATATGTTACAATCCCACCTCAAAAACTTTCAAGAAACCATATCATGATCTTTCCCTATGTCCCAAGAAATGAAAATTGATACATTCTATCTGAGTTTGAGCAATAACATCAGTTAAAAATCAGATATTGTCAGAAAACTTGGGATTCTTAGATGGCAGAACATCCTGCAATCTATGACCATTGTAACTTTTAAAATCATAGCTTCTACATTTATCAAAGAAATAGGTAAAATAATTAGGAATAAGTGCAATATTGCCCCATTAAAAGTAGACTAAATTAAACTAAAATCAAAAGGAAAGGATTTATCTGAAAGTTTTACAATGTACTTCTAATAAAGCAAGAGATTAAAAAAACCAGGGTACTTTTTATACCAATGCACTAAAAAAATCATCGGAGTCAGGTGTCTTCCTTGCTTTTATCAGGCAACAATTTCATCAAGCAATAAAAGTTATATAAAATTAGTAATCTAACCTGTTGATAAATTTAGTATAACTCCCTTGGTTTTTTAAAAAAACCATCTTTTGTTTGTGAAAAACTGCTATTATATAATTTTTTTATTTCCCAGTATCATTTCCTTATAGCAATATGTAATAGGTGTATGTGTATTGGGAGTGTTAAAATACGTTTCACACTGTATTATGTATAATTATGTATAATATATAATTGTTTTCTGTAGTTTTTTTAAATCAGTGTTGGAAGTTTCAAGTTTATTAAGTACATGTTTAATAGAATCCATAGAATAATGTCAGGGAGGAAATTAGTAGAGTGCATAAAAAATAGTCTTCAACTTTCTCCTCTACAAATATAACTTCTCAGTTATTGTTTATTTTTATATGAAGCAATGTAATAATATGATTTTAGATTAGGAAATGCTTTAATAAGGTCCCACACAAAGACAGTGATGTAAGTAAATCCCTTTTAATACAAGAACAAGCCACTATTTATTAAAATAATATTCAGCCATTCATTCAAGGACAACTTAAAGATCTACTTATATCCTTAGCAAACAAAGGACTAAACTTCATAGGAGGATAGCATGAAATTGTAATACTGTTGGTATCCCATTCTTTAGTTTGGAGTATCAGAAAACTGAAGTATCAGAGAATAACCTAACCAAAGACCACTCCTGCAAATGATTTGGCATTCTGTGTAGCTCTTACTTGATATGGTAGCACCATCCTTATATCCCCAGATTACTTCTCAATTAGGCTTGTACGTCTGAGCCCCTGTTCTTACTACTACCCAAGAAGGTCCCCTGAGGAAATGGGGAGGTAGGGAATCACTTGCTTAGAGCTTCCTTTAAAACGATTGCTAGCTCTGGCAAAGTTTTTAAGCCACTGGCTTACAAGCAACATTTGAATATCAGTACTTACCTTGAAACAGAAGTCTGAGTTAAGAGTTGCAAACTGTTGATTAAGCAATCTATATAGCCATACATTAATCACTGAGTTTGGGAGAATAGATCTTGCACAAGGACAAAAGTGTAGGGCATGGGTGTCAAACTGCCGGCCCACAGGCCGGATGTGTCATGGAGAAACCACACCCACCCCATTGCTGGCAATGGAAAAAAAGTTGTGATACGTCATGACACGTCACATGATGTTGCGAGTTTGACACCCCTGGTGTAGGGCATCCATTTATTTACCTTACAAGCACTGGCATCTATAATGAACTAACTATATATATTTTTCTTTCCTACAGGTATAACCATGCAGTTCTACTTACCTTGGCCAGCTTTACTTGGGATTGTTAAAATATGTTTCATGCTAACTTCCTAATAATAAAAGCTTCATGAATTAAAAACAGAAGATACAATTTTTTAAGTTGGTCATATATGAGATTTAAAATCTGCTACTACAAAATCTGCTACACCAGTACATTCCTTTCTAAAAAGTTTAATTTTTCATTGAACTACTGAGATTACACAAATTTATTTCATCACACCAAATATGATAAGATCTCACATTTAGAGTTGGGTGTGTACATAATACATAATCCATCATCTCTCAGCCTAATTTCAATAATGAGAATACAGTGAGAACACCAGTCCATAACGCTGTGAGAGCAGAAATAACCAAAGCTTAATATATTGCATACAAATCTAATTGCTTATAAAAATGATATATTTTTGAAGCCAATCAATATTATTAGGTATTATGGGGAATCACCAATGTTAGTATGTAGAAGTTCTGCACTAATTCATATCTTTGATATTGCTTATTAATGGAGTATAATATTCTAATGAAGTAGCTGGTTATCAAGGAAATTTGTTTTATATAACTTGCCAATATACATAGCGCCAAACTACAGAATAAAATCTTCATGTAATTAAAATCAGTTTTAATACAAGTGCTGTAAGTAGTCATGCCAAATGTTTGACATCTTGAGGATTACTTTGCATGGAAATTGATCCATTCAAAACTGAGAAGTTAACACCCTTACCCCTCACCCCAGGAAATTTACATCTTTACCAAATATTCCAATCTCACAGCCTGTTTCTTCTACACACTGGACTTCAATAACCTCTTCTTAACTTGTTTTCTTTGTCAAGGAGAGTCTGACTTAAACTCAAAGAAGCATCTTCAAATTTGGGATTTAGCTCTAACACCTTCCTGAAATCCTTCAAGGCCTCATCAAAGAATCCTGCATATGAAAGGGAAACAAGGGATGATTTTATGTTATTTTATATATAAAAAGAGTAAAACAAACTATTATTACATTATTCAGGCTAACACATTTTAGATTTACTAAAAAGTAGGCCCAATTGAGCAGAGCACAATTTCTGATTAAACATAGCAATGAACTAAGTCCTAATTTTTCGGTCTCCAGCAGTTTTCCTGAAAAGTGAATCAGATTATTGAAAGAGCAAAGCACAAAGGTGTGTATGCTTTTCTAACACTTAAAAGAATTGTGAAATCTATATTTCACATTTCTTTTAACATAGATTATTATCTTAATCTCTTCATGACTGTGCATGCTTGGAAGAGGTTTTATATGTGCAAGTCAAAGAATAAACAGATAAAAAATTCTTATAGACATCTTTTATTTTTCTAACATAGTAGTATTTTTTATTTCCAAAGCAATATTTAACTGCTCACTAACTTGTATGCAACTTTCCTGTAATACAAACAACTAAACAATTTCTTTGCTCATCGTGAACTTGTTTTCCAAGCAACAGTTCCTCTAGTAGCACCTGTAAAATCTAAGGAGATTCCATGATGACATGGAATGAATATGAAATAAGAATTTTAGGGTTAGGCTAATAACCCAACATTTCAATTTCTATATAATATTGTACTTATGAAAGAGAAGGAAGTAAATAATGTTAATCATGATTGCAGTATAATAGTATTAAATCTTTCCAATAGGAAATTTCTACCCATTTATTTTTTAAATTTATTGCTATAATCTCTCATCAGAGAAATAAATATTTACTTTGCAAACATTCTTTTAGAACTTGGGCTTTTATGTTTTGGGATGAAAAACAATACATTAAATTTATATATTTCAATAAAGCATCTCAAAAATAGGGGGCAATCCCCTCTTTTTTATGATGCTATGGCAAGTTTTGCTACTTATTGTACTATGTTCTGTGGAACTCTGATACTTAAAGAAAGGACAGGTAACGGCAACAAGGATTTCTAAAAGGATGGATTATTCAATACTCTGAATGTACATTCACAGGGCAGGAGTTGGTCAGTATCAATGTGCATTCACACAAGTCAAACATTAAGCTTGAAGGCAATGGATATCTACAGTACTATAGATCACATTATTAACCTATACTATGATTAAAATCATCTAGGGAATACCAACAACAGTATCACTATTTGCAAATTACCATCATGGACTATGGACAGATGAACCTCCTTCTTTTGAAAGGTTGCTCTCTCTGCCCCAATAATTAGGCACTCCTGAAAATCTGTATTTTCACCTAGGCCAGTGATGGTGAACCTTTTAGAGACCGAGTGCCCAAACTGCAACCCAAAACCCACTTATGCATCGTCGGGTGCCGGGTGGGTGTGGCCCATTGGCTGGGTATGGCCAATAGGGTGGGTGTGGCCCATTGGCTGGGTGTGGCTACGGTGGTAACGGCAGACTGGGTGGGACTAAAACTTCAATCAATTCCAACTTTGCGAGATCTTTTTTTTCCCTGCGAGAAGTTGAAATTGACTGATTGATTGAACCTTTTTTTTTGCACACGGCGGCAGAGGCCTAAAGTGAAAAGGTTTTATAAAACCCAGATGAAGGCCTAGGACTGGGGCGATGGTGTGTGTGCCCACAGAGAGCGCTCTGAGTGCCGCCTCTGGCACCCGTGCCATAGGTTCACCACCACTGACCTAGGCCTTTCCATCAACTTTTAATGTACATGTTTTTGTTAATGGTTTGTTTTAACTTAAAGTTTTTGTTATTTTTATGTATATTGCAAACTCTGAGATATTTTGTGGGAAGCATTATCTAAATGTTTTAATATATATAGTAAATAAAACACTTATACAATTTTTCAAGAACTTCCCAGTAATCTTAATATGGATCTCTCTCAAAAAAAGAAATATGTTTCCTGAAAGGAATACATTTACAAAGCTCTATTAAAAATAGTCAAAGCAATCACAAAACAATTATGATTATAAATATCGAAGAAAAGAGTATGTACATACCTAGCCTATATAATATTAATCCTCTGTTATAATAAGGAATTTCAAAATCTGGTTGTGCTTGTATAGCTGACGTATAATCATCCATAGCTTCATAGAATTCAACTCTGAAATATTTAATTTGTCCTCTGTTGTTAAGTGCTGTTGCCAGATCATGACAAAGATGTTTGCTTAAAGGAAAAAGAAAAAAGATTATTATATTGGTAGTCCTTGACCTACAGTACAACCATTTGTTTAGTGACTGTATAAAGTCACTAAAACATATAAGGAACGGTTGCTGGAATTGGGTATGTCTAGTTTAATGAAGAGAAGGACGAGGGCAGACATGATAGCAGTGTTCCAATATCTCAGGGGCTGCCATGAAGAAGAGGGAGTCAAGCTATTCTCCGAAGTGCCTGAAGGCAGGACAAGAAGCAACGGGTGGAAACCAAGGAGAAAAGCAACCTAGAATTAAGGAGAAACTTCCTGACAGTTAGAACAATTAGCCAGTGGAACAACCTGCCTCCAGAAGGGGTGAATGCTCCAACACTGGAAGTTTTTAAGAAGAGACTGGACAGCCATTTTTCTGAAATGGTATCGGGTTTCCTGCCTGAGCAGGGGGTAGGACTAGATGTCCTCCAAGGTCCCTTCCAACTTTATTATTATTATTTACTACAGAACTAAAAAAAATGACTTTTAATTGTTTTTCACATGATCATTGCAGCATCCCCACAGTCAGGTGATCAAAACTTGGACACTTGGAACTGGCACATATTTATGACAGTTGCAGTGTCCCAGGGTCATATGATCATCTTTTGCAATCATCTGACAAGCAAAGTCTATGGGGAAGCCAGGTTCACTTAATTTACTAACTTAGCAACTGCAGTGATTAATTGTGGCAAGAAAGATCGTAAAATGGAGCAAAACTCAATTAACAATTGTCTTGCTTAGCAACAGAAAGTTTGGGTTCAATTGTGATCTTAAGTCAATGACTACCTATAATTTCTTCATTTACATTTTTTTCATTACCATATTAAGCATAGTATAATATGGAATGCTCCTTGAGATAAAATCAAATAATTTCTCAGGGGCAGCTCGGTACAATTCATGCAACTTAGTAGGATTTGGGTTTGCAAAGTGGCCTCTAAATTCGAAATCTTAGGTTGTACAGAATAATATGAGCATGCTTGGGATAAAACTGAGCTTTGGTTATGTGTATGGCATCCTAGCCAAAAATGCAGATATTAATAGTTATGTCCCTAACATGCCGCATAAAGCACAATACAGTCATCACCATTACCATTACTCTTTATCCTACAAAAAAGCTTTGTATGAAAGTGATAGCGCCGTGGTTAGAATACAGTATTGTAGGCTAACTCTGCCGACTGCCAGCAGTTCGATTCTCACCGGCTCAAGGTTGACTCAGCCTTCCATCCTTCCCAAGTTGGTAAAATGAGGACTCAGATTGTTGGGGCAATATGCTGACTCTATAAACCGCTTAGAGAAGGCTGTAAAGCACTATGAGGCAGTATATAAGTCTAAGTGCTATTGCAATTGCAATTAAAGTTAACACTCAAGAAAGAACATTTTGTTACTCTGAAAAGATACTGTACTACCATAGGATTCCTCGTTTGGGATAATCTACACTCACAGGTTAGCCTTCTACAATTCTTTAGGCAGCAAGGAGGCCATGGGGAGGCCTGGGGGACAGAGGCTGGTAAAATGCTGTAAAGCATGGATGTCCAACCTTTTGGCTTGCTTGGGCCACACTGAGTGAAGAGGAATCATTTTGGGCTGCATATAAAACATATATTTTCATAATATAAAATCACTTAATGTGAAAAGTTTACAATCTTGTGGGACCACGTTACTAGCTGGCCAAGGCCACAAGCAGCCCAAGAATTGGACACACCTGTTGTAAAGCATTACATTGAGCACCTGGCTGCTGTTTGGTTCTGCCCCACCCCATCTCTATCCATCTCCACTAATTGAGGATTCCCTTTTCAGAATACAGAAGCTCATACATCTTCATCTTTTAATATATTGCTGTTTCGCTTTCTCAGCTGTTTTATAAAGGTCCCTGCCATTCTAGCAAAAGGACCAGGACTCCGACTATCCTACTTCAGACCCAGCTCTCTGGAAAAGGCTCCAATGCTGGGAAGGATGGAAGGAAAGTGAAGAAGAGGAACCACCAACAAGCTGGATGGACTCAATTATTGCACTCGACTCCGAGTGCACCGTTAGCAGACCCGAAACAACAGGTCAGGCAAATAGATCGCCCTGGAGAAGATCTGTGTGTGGTCGCTGGGAGTCGAGAACGACTCGAGGGCATATAACCAACCAATCACTCTGACAAGCAATAGAGCTCAAAGCAACTCGGCAAGAATCCCACCGCCGCGATGGGCTCAGACTGGAAGGAGGGTGAAGGTTCGTCCTCCGAGCTTGTAGGTTGGTTCCTGAAACGTTTCTACTAGGCTAGGTAACATCTTCAGCGGAGTTTCGGGCGCCGTAAACTCCTCTGAAGATGTTACCTAGCCTGGTAACGAAACGTTTCGGAAACCAATCCACAAGCTCGGAGAAGGAGCCTTCACCCCCATCCTACACCCGAGCTACAGATAATACGCCACTGTTTCAGATTGGGATCCGCGTCGTATCCCTGCACCTCATGTCGGAGCATGCGCAGTGATGAATGTATTGGCTGTAGAGCTCCTCCGCCCTCTCATGCTGCAGCCCTTGGAAGTGCTCGTGGGCTGCAGCCAGCAAGTCCGCGGCGGTTTCGATCCTCGCGTCTCCAGCCATGCTTTATTCCTAGGCGGCGACCGGGAAGCGCGGCGAGCCCTCCTCAGCTGCCCGTCCTGCGCCTCCTCTTCCGTCACTGGGCAAATCTAAAGCGAGACTAGAGACATCAGAGCCTCCCACTATTGCCTTGGGCAATCCTGCCTACCGTAAGGACGACACGTGACGCCCGCAAGCTCCGGTTGATAGATTTATTCAGAGGAAAAGTCCTCGGAGGTTTTCAGACGAGCCGGGTCGGGCTGGAAGCTGGAAAAGGCGGGTGCCTCCGCGCCTTGAGAGCAGCAACTTAGATATATCTGGGCTATTTGTGCGTGGAGGAAAACCGAACCAATAACGGGCTGCCGTGATTTGAGGAGAAAAGGAACAGATTGGCTGTGCGAATAGATTTTTTTTAAAATTAATATGATTAGAAGCCTTCATTCTAGTCACTTTGCAGATTAAGGGTGACTTGTGGTATGCCTAGGTTGGAGAAAGGTTAGCGACTTTTTTAAAAAGATTGAGTCCAAAAGCTCTTGACCGCCGCCCGTATTCCTGAAAAGAAATTGGGAATGACTTTGGTTTGCCAGGAAAGGGTTAATCATCCTGCTTGTGATGGATACCGTGTCCATGCAAGATGCTTAACCCCGAGTTTACAAACATATGTTGTAACGTGCAAAAATCCGTTGTTTTATTTGCGTTGATATTATGTAAACAAAAAAAAAAATACCTTCGGCCGGCTGTTGTTAAAAGGGTGTTTCCATTTAAAGTATAATAAAAGAATAATTCATTATTACAATTATTAAATTAAAATATTAATGAGAACCAGTTTGATTCAATCATTAAGGTGCTGACCTGGGAGCCAGAAGACTAACTTCTAGTCCCCTCTTAAGTAGGAAAGCTGGCTGGGTGATTTCAGACCAGTCTGTCTCAGCCTAACCCACTTCACACGCTTGTTGTGGGGAAAATAGGAGGAGCAAGGTGTACTCAACTTAAAACAGTTGGTTTAATGACCGTTTTCACAGTTACGACTTTTGCAGCATACCCATGATCAGGGGATCAAAATTCGGACGCTTGGCATTGGTTTATATTTATGACCGTTGCAGTGTCCCAAGGTCATGTGATCACCTTTTGCGACTTTCTGATAAGCAAAGTCAATGGGGAAGCCAGAGTCACTTAACAACCGGGTTACTAGCTTAACTGCAGTGATTCACTTAACAACTGCAGTAAGAATGTTCATAAAATCGGGCAAAACCTATTTAACAAATGTCTCAGCAACAGAAATTTTGGACTCAATTGTCGTAAGTTGAGGACTACCTGTATTATGTATGTTCACTGCCTTGAGTTAATTATAAAGCAGTGTATGTGACATAAAATCAAATAATGGATAAAATGCAAAGAACTTTTTTATATTAGTATAAAAAGCACCAATTTCAATATTCCATGATTGAATTATACATAGGGACACAGACACACACAGTTTTTCTTGAGTAATTCAATTCCTGGTGACTTCCTGGACACAGCCTTGCAGATTTTTTCGCAGCTAACAATAAAAAAATGAAATTACTTTATACAGGTAGTCCTCAACTTAGGACAATTTGATAAAAAAATTATGTTAAGTAAGACATTGGTTAAGTGAGTTTTGCCCCATTTTACCTTTCTTGCCACAGTTAAGTGAATCACTGCAGTTGATAAGTTAGTAAACCGGTTGTTAAATGAATCTGGCTCCCCCATTGACTTTGTCAGGTCACAAAAGGTAATCACATGACCTTGGGACACAGCAGTGGTCATAAATATGAACCAGTTGCCAAGCATCTGAATTTTGATCATATGATCATGGGGATGCTGCAGAGGTAACTGAAAAAATGGTCATAAGTCACATTTTTCAGTGCTGTTGTAACTCTGAATGATCATTAAACGAATTATTGTAAGTCGAGGACTACCTATACTGCATTATGGTACATCAATGTACCATTTATGTGTTTGGTAACCTGACTGCATTTGCATTGTATCCCATAGACACATGAAAACCATTTGTGATCTTTATTACTGACTTCTAACAAGCAAAGTCAGTGGGAAAGCCAGCAGGTCACAAATGACAATCGTGACCATGAGACACTGCACGAGATTCCCCTAACAATGGTTATTGGGTTGCTGCAACTGCTGTCAGAAATCAGTGTGGTCATGCAACATTGTGGCACTTAGTGACATTCTAGCCCGTCCCAATTACAACTGTTAAGCGAGGATTGCTTATACAAAGATATGTGAAACCCAGGGCGATTGTTATTTTGTCAAAAATACACAAAATGCTCTCTATCTGCTGTCCTGGGTCTGGAAAATAAACATTATTAGCTGCTGAGCATAGGTTCCCAAGAGCCATTGGTCCAATATTTGTGCTTAAGTACTGAAAACAATTGTATTGAAGCGATGTTGTTGTGTCATGTATGTCATATCATATATACAGGTATTCCTCAAATTACAGCAATTGAACTCAAAATTTCTGTTGCTAAGTGAGACAGTTGTTAAATAAATTTTCCCCATTTTATGCCTTTCTTGACATAGTTGTTAAGTGAATCACTGCAGTTGTTAAATTAGTAACATGGTTGTTAAGTGAATCTGGCTTTCCTATTGACTTTGTGAGGTCGCAAAAGGGGATCCCTTCAGAGAGGAAGGCGGTGCAGAGTGTGGTAAGGATGGCCCAAAAGATCATTGGCAGTTCCCTCCCTCCCATCCAGGACATAGCACAGAAGCGCTGCTTGAGCAGGGTCCGTAAGATTGTCTGGGACACTACACTTCCTCTTCACGACCTCTTTTCCTTGTTACCTTCTGGGAGGAGGCTCCATGATATCCGTAGCAGAACATCCAGATTCAGCTATAGTTTCATTCCATACAGCATTAACCTTGCAAACACTCAAGCTTCCTCCTTCTGTTATATATTCAAGATGGACAATATTTAATATTTATTTGCTATGTATATGTAGGTGTGGGTCTATACATGTTGTACATAGTATGTTTAGGTGTGTGTCATGTATGTTTCACTTTGAGAGCGTGTGATGACGTGCCCACAGTAAAAAAAAATGACAATAAAGATTATCTTATCTTGATCCTAGGACACAGCAACTGTCATAAATATGAACCAGTTGCCAAGCATCCAAATTTTGATCACGTGACCATGGGGTGCTGCATTGGTCATGTGAAAAATGGTCATAAGTCACTTTTTCAGTGCCACTAACTTTCAATAGTCACTAAATGAATGTTAAGTCAAGGACTACCTGTATGTCAAAGACTCAGATAGGTAATACAGGAATTGCATATAAGAGTGTGAATTCTATTTTTAATTGTGGTTATTATCCCCAAAATATATTATTTCATAGCATGCCATGACGACTTTGGAAATTATTGTATTTGATATATAATGTAGATAAAAACCAGTGTTTTTGTGAAAGGAGGTGGCTTTTTTTAAACTCTGAAATCATGTATACCAAGACTAACCAAGTCTTACCAAACTGTATTTGTTAATGAATTCAAATTTCCATTTTTATAGGAACTGAGAAAACCCTGTTTTGATGTCCATTACTTCCTTTGCCTTAGTAAACTTCTAAGCAGTACAGAAGTTTTGCTCAGTGTGTCAGTATGGCCAGTACATCTTTATTCTTGGACTTCAGAACTATAGAAAATAACAGAAGTAGTAGTTCATGTTTTCCTGGACTTATAGATCCATTACTAAGCATCAGTGATAACGTTTTTCTACCAATATGTCTGACATTTCCTTTACCCTCTTGTCAACAAGATTTTATTTAAAATTCCTAATATTACACAGTGGTTTTTATTACTAGCCTTCATTTTTGTACAACATAAGGTCCTATACAAAATGCTCTCACCTCCTAATTTAAATGGCCCCAAATCACCCAGCTGGCTTCAACTGATAAAAAAAGATAATTGTCATTTAACTTACAGAAGATTTATACCTGTACTACAAACAATCAACAACTTTTTGTATTAAAAGCTGAAGCACCCCCAACTATATCCTTAAAATCCTATGTACTAATTCTTAATAACAATCCAACCAAATTCATGATTTCAAGTAAGTAAACACTGAATTACTAAAGTTAGAGCCATCTCTAGATTATCCTTCTGGTGACAATGACCTCTAGTTAGATATATATTGTATCATAGAACCATAGGGTTGGAATGGATCTCAGTCTTTTCTTGAAAACTTTAATACAACATTAATAATGTAAGAGCAATTCCTTGTTTAATATTTTCTGAGAATAGTTTTTCCTTAGCAACTTATTGCTTCAACATTTTTGATAGGTATTTAGCCTGTTTTAATTATCTTCTTATCCTATCCTTAAAGTGCCACCATCATTTACTGCAATTTAATTAAACTGAAATTGCGGGAAGAGGAAAAAAGAAAGGTCAGTTCACTAAGTTTTATAATTGTATTTCAGGTCTTGACTGAACTGTTATTTCAACAAAAATGTAAAAGTAATTAATCCAGATACCTATGGTATATACTATAAACAATCCCTCAAATTATTTTCTTAAAGATTTATTAAAGCATCTTTTATAAACAAAGATGAAAATACATACAGATTTGAAGCAAGCAAATGACAAAAGTAGTGTCTTTTTCTGGCATTCATACTATATGATAAAAAATGTCAAACTATTAATTCCAACTTCCAAAACATTGTTTCAAGGCATAGGGATAACACAGTAAAAACTAACATAACACAAAAAGTTTCAGGTAAATACATATATGCAATAATGCACCACACAGGAACTAATTTTCCCACACTAAAAACGAAAGAAAAAAAAATCTTGCTATTGAAATGATTGTTCTTCAGAACTAATCTATACTTGCAAGATGCTTGATTTTCTAAATGTGTAATATCCAGAACTTACTTAACTTAATAAACGTGTTTCCTGAAGCAAAACGAAATTACAAATCCACAGAATTGGAGTTGTATGCAGAAGCAGAAATTGAAAAATAAAGCCCCACAGCAAGAATTACTTAAGAGATTTAAGATCAATAAAATTAAAGCTAGCAAGAGGGAGAAAAATCACTCCCTTATGAATTATGTTTAGTAAGATTATATCAAATGCCTCTTAACCTCATATGGTTGCTCCTAAAACCCTGAATATTTAAGCAATCTTACAATATAAAAAATGAAGGTATACAGTTATTTTGCTAGAAATTTGGCTGCTTCAGGCAGGAATGTAAGGAGGTGGCGGTTCCTTTTCTGGCATTTTCACTGCCATTTCATAAGATGGCAAAACATACTGTAAGAGAAAAAACAGATTATTAGTTATTTTATTGATTGACCCAATATACCATTAACTAAAATATTTGTAATAGTAATAAACCATTTTCATGGTATCTCATAAAAAGTAACAGTCTTTTCTCAGTGGCAAATTGCCTCCAGAAATTAAATTAAAACTAATATTAAACTACTGAATGAATTGCTTTGTTAGTCCAAATTGGTGGTTTTATGTATACGCAGCATGAGTTAGAACCCAAGTGGTTTCTATTGCCAACAACTGTCTTATTTGAATAGTGGTAAGCACAGATTACATTTGAAATAGCTCTCAAACTGTACAGAATTGAAAGAACTTCATATCACTGGTGAATTTCAAATAAATGCATTGCTCTGGAGTATATGTGTATTTCAATTGCACTTCTAAACATTTTCTTTTTTTAAAGAGGTGCCTTGATGTCTATCTCTTGTAGCAAATGTAGCTTCCTCGCCAGTTAACAAGCTCAAACATTCACAGAATACACTCCCTGATTACAGGCTTAGACAAAACACATATGCCCTTGAGTGAGATATGCCTCTGCGTCACAGGCAGAGCAGCCTTCCTCTGCTGAAGATATAGAAAAAACGATGGTCATTTTGAAAGCGTGAGAAACTCTGGAGAAGGGGAAAAAAAAGACTGAGGAAGGGACAGGTGCTTCCATCTCCCCCAAAGCTTCTGAGGAAAGCAATTCAGGAGCTCCCAAGAAGCAGGAGCAACCCAGGAATCTTGAAGCAGAAAACTGTTTTTTCTTCAGGAAATCTTCAGCTTCATTAAAAATAGATAAAAGATTTATCCAGAAATTTGCATAAGTTTCCCAATTCATTTTTATTGTTACCCAACCCTTAATATTATTTTCTTTGGGGAAAAAAAACCCTTATAACTGAATCTGTAATTACAGCTTTTTATCCATGTGAAAATCACATTTTCCTGTAAGCTTTAATATCAATTTGAAATACCTATCCAGTATCATTTTTACCAGACTTGCAAAGGACAAGCCATTTGTAGCATACTTCTTGACACTTTGTGATTTGCCTAGATCACTTTTTTGGGGGTATGGTTCTCTCAAGAAGCTTTTTTGCAGCACTGAACTGCTCTAGAATTTAGTCTCCTTTTTTCTACTTTTAAAATGATCTTTATATTTCATCTTTAAACTAAAGTTTTTGTTTATTTGCAGCAAGATTGGTCTATCTCCCAAGGAGGGAAGGAAAGAGTGATTCTTCAGATCACACAGAGGCTAAGCTATATAACTAGGAATACACATGATTGAAATTACTACACTTTTTGAACTGTTTTTATCATCAGAACATGCGAGTATCCTCTCTCACAGACATATTGATATTAGCAGTGAGGAAGACAGACAATGGCAGTGCAAACCACCAAACTGCTTCCCCATCAAGCAGGAGACCAAAATGTGAAGATTCACAGCAATTCTGGGAGATGTGGTTTGAGACCTTTTAACCTGCCATCTTACAGGCTGAGCCTTTCTACTAAATGTGAATTAATAATCCTGTTCTGGTTAATTGTATGTAAAGCTCTAAATAGAGGGCAGATGCTAAATTACTGAGCCTGATTGGGACTTGGATGGAAGACAGCTAGGAAGTACATAGGATACGGGTTAAAAAAAACCAGACAATTGTAAACCACTTTTATATGTCCAATAAAATATGTCAAAGTCACCCAAGATTGAAATTCAAACTGAGGAAGTCTGGGTTAAAATATCCAACTGGTAGCTTTAATGGATAAATTTGCATTTATCCATTAAAGGATAATTGCATAATTGCATAAAATGGATAAATGCATTTATTTATTTATTCAACTTGTATGATTGCCAGTCTCATCTACGCAACTCTTTGTGTATTAGAAATGAATGTATATTAAAGTGTATATTAGAAATGAATGTATATTAAAATGTATATTAGCAATGAAGCTGGTTCAGATGAAATACATATCCATGATCATAGTCCTAGTGATTAATATTAGAAATTAGCTTAGTTTAATTTCATAAATCATTTACCTGTGGGGGTGCTTCAAATGCTGGGTAGACAGCTATTTCAGGCACATTTCTATTGCAAATATATTTATAACAGTTCCAGACACAATTAATTAGATAGGCCTGCAAGAGAAAAAAAATAACACTATCTGAACATACCATAAGAGCAGAAGAATTGTGAATTACAGCATCTTCAGAGGCACAAAATATATAACTATTTGACAAAATAAATAAACTTTTTCTACTCTATTCAAATCAGTGCCATTGCTCTCTAATAAAGTAAGCCAGGGGTACCAACCCTCAGTTCGTGGACCGGTACTGGGCTGCAGCATGCCAGCAACCGGTCCACACAAACAAGCAAAGCTCCATCTGCGGGTTGCAGGCAGCACACAAAACCACACCCCCTCTGGTCCGCGGAAAAACCTCTCTCCATGGAACCGGTCCTTGGTGCCCAAAAGGTTGGGGACCTCTGAACTAAGCCATCTACAGCTATAACTACAGCACTGCCCTAAATTAGTAGCAGTTCAAGATCCTCCAAATACATCAGAAAATATCTTAATACTGTCAGTTTAGCTGAAAAAAATGCCACCATTGGCAAAATGTCTATGCGAAAGACAAAACAGTGGATATAAATGAAATAAATATGTGAAAGAGTGAACAGAAACATTTAACCAATCATAACTGAACTCACAGTAGAGTTAAAGAACTACAGGGAAGAGAACTAAACAATCACTCCAACAAATTAACAGGAAGGATAGCCAAGAAACTCAAATCATATGCTTTAATTTTAATTACTAAGACATGGATAAGAAATTCATATCCCTTAAAAGAGGTTCAATTTAAAGCATCCCCAAACTGACCTTTAAAACAATGATCCAAACAAAGAACAATAGGACAAAGAACAGAAGACAGCTTGAATCAAGAGCAAGAAGGTCATCTTTGTACGGGAATTCTGGCTAGAAAAAGAAACAGTAACAAAGTATTACAAACAGATATCACTATCAGGTTCTTTGATATCCAGAAAAACCTGTGAAAATTAGTCCAAAACAAAAGACATTGATTGTTTTGTGTTTTTTTTTAAATGCTGTTTTGTTGTGAAGCAAAGCAGATGGTGGCAGAGGGACATTTTTGCACACTATCATTACAGCTTGCAACTGTTACAAGAATTCCTTATCTTTAAACCACAGGAGGCAGATTCAACTGAGGTCACAGAGCTCAATGTGACATAACCTCCTCTGGAAAGAAGTAGCAACTGAAGCAGAGGCCACGAACTATATATGAGGATCCAAAAAAGTTTGCTCCACTTAAAGAAACTGATATTTATCTCTGATTTCAAGACACAATTTATACAGATGGAGATATTCTTAAAAGTTTCAATTATGCAGCAGAAGTGCCTCTCCAACAGCAAGATCCTCTATTTTAAAGGCCTCATGTTTCCCAGAAATCTCAGGCATACCAGTAGAACATTCCATGGGTGTGTATCTACCATAATTGGTATTTCTGCCAGGAATAGATGTCACCTACATCTAGAGAAAAACTTTCTCTGGAGGCCTCTACTTCCCCCAATGAGTGCAGACTGGGTCTGCCATCTCTGCCAGCCTGGAGTTAGGACAACCAGTTTCAAAGAGAAGAAATTCTAAAAATATAAGATGTAGTGGGATTAAGAGCTAAGAATGCCATGTAGCCTTTATCTCATCCAGTTCATGTGATCTTGTTAAGCTTATGAATTGTGCATAACTCACTACAATGCCTCCCATCACTCGATTAAAAATATTGTCATGGACACTTACTAGTTGTTCCAGGTACTCTTTTATTCTTGGCAAATAAGTCAGAGAACTTATAGCCATGAGACAGCCGAGAACAAAGTCAAAGAGTTGGTAACAAAAGAATGGAATCAGCCAACTGACACGATGCTAAAAATGCAAAATGAGAATAACGTGTTACTCTTGAAGAGGAAAACCAATAATGAGAAATTAGAATCATTCAAGTAAAACTTACAGTAATTGCTCCATACACCAACATAGCACTGATTGTAAACATGAGGAGCGAGATGGCAAAGAGAACGCAGGCATTTTCTGGTGGGGGGAAAAATATTAAAAATTCCTTTAGCAATAAAAGCAAATTAAAACAAACCACCTGCATTGCATGCTAGTAGAATGCAATGATACATCTAATCCAGCAATTAAATGAACTAGAATAAGAACTAGTGATTGCAAGGATTTGGTGCACTGGTTAGTATTGGGAAGTCGTTAAAAAAAACTGAATTTTGCTGCAATGGCCTTCACTTCAGGAACCTGTCGTAACAACCATTCATTCAGTGCCATCATAACTTCATAAAGTCATTGAACAAATAGTCATTAAGTGAGGACAACCTGTATCTCTCAGTTGTACAGGCAGGAATTGGCATTATAGAAATTATTTCAATATTTGCATTGTTATCAGGCATTGGAAATGACCCTTTCTACTACCAAGCAATGGTTCAATGACAAACTCAAATTATGGTTTTCCCAATAAGCCAAACCACAACCAAGATGTTTCATTTCTATTTATGTACCTCACAAATGTAAAAATTGCTGGACTATTTTAAGTACTTTTTCTAATACATATATCTTGAATTAATCAAAAGTTACTCCTTTAAAACGTATACCTACCAGCAACCCTCTCAGAGGAATAATAGTTTCCAATAACCTCATACTGGATATCTACAGATGACATAGTATTTGGATGAGTCACTTCAACTGTCAGTAAAATACCCATCAACAAATTCACCACCTGCAAGATATATATATACATATAAATCTTTTATATTTATTTATTAAAAAAAACTATTGTTAGTTTAAGACAGTTCAATGTTTAAGTTAAAATAGTTCAGAATTCCAATCTGCATATTTCCTTTTATAGCATAGTTCAAGCTTTAAGATTCTGTTGACTGCAAGAATAGTTGTAAACATGCATTGTCAAATGATGCATTTACTAACTTTTCTATACATACACAGACTGCAGTAGAGAGCACAGAAGCCCTTTTTCAGAGACCACAGCAAACTTAGCCTTTGCTGAAGATGCAAAAAACCCCTTATTCCTTAGTGGATTTGCTTATTCAAAGGGAGGGAGGGAGGGAGGGAAGAAGGCAGGCAGGCAGGCAGGCAGGCAGGCAGGCAAGGCTAAGGCAATATCAACTCAGAGCCTGTCTGGTGCAGCAGTTAAGGCAGTGGTTCTCAACCTTTTTAATGCCGCGACTCCCAACTGGTCGTAAGTCGAGGACTAAACCGGTCGTAAGCCGAGGACTACCCAACCGGTCGTAAGTCGAGGACTTTCCCTGCCCGGGAGCGCCGCGCATGCGTGGTTCCGCCCCTTGCGCCGGCCGAGGCGTAGCTGGCAAGCGGCAGAGACAGAGCAGGCCGACCACCAGCTGGCCCAGCCCAAGGGAGGTAAGGCACCCGCCGGAAATGGGGGGGGAAAATGGCGGACAGCCTTGCTTGGCGACCCCCGTGAAATGGTCGATCGACCCCAAATGGGGTCGCGACCCATAGGTTGAGAACCGCTGAGTTAAGGGATCAGGGTAGAAACTAGGAGACAGAGAGTTCTAGTCCTGCCTTAGGCACAAAGCTAGCTAGGTGACCTTAGGCTAATCACTCTTTGACAGCCCTAGGAAGCAGGCAACAACAAACGACTTCTGAAAAACCTTATCAAAAAAAATTGCAGTTGAGCAGTTGTCCAAAGTCAACAATGACTCAAAGGCACCCAAAACAAAAGGTAATATCAGGACTGATGACTTAACATATTAATGTGTATTATCTGTATAATATGGAAAAGACAGGGAGTCCCTGTTCCAGATCATGTGTTCTTCCTGTTTTCACTTGCCCCGCCTCATTAAAAAGTCAATTAAGATAATCTACCCTTTTTTTCCAGTTACTATTTCAATCAAGCTGATGGAAGGAAAAGGATTCTGCTGGGATTCAGCCAGTCACAGGCCCCTCATAAAACACTCCAGTATCAACAACAATGAAAATCATATGGTCTAATTATCTTTTATTGGGGATCACTTAGAAGGGGCGTTGTCTTACCTGAACGCCTTTTCTCAGCACGGAGATGGAGGATCCACCCATGGGTAGTAGACTGTATTCCTGCCCAATCAGATTAAGTCAGCCAAAGTTGCCACGCCCGTCCTGGACCCAGATTCCAGTCTTGACGCGAGCGAAGCCATTGACTGACA
>NW_015387133.1:103650-104926 GCF_001527695.2 Protobothrops mucrosquamatus
CTAAAAAGGCCACCTTTTGGGTAAGGTGTTGAAAGTCGCACGATCTCATGGGTTCGAAAGGCGGCCTTGTCAAGGCCAGAAGCACCCTTGGTAAGTCCCAAGACGGGTACCTATGTACCGTGGATGGCCTGGTATTCGCCGCTCCCTTGAGGAAGGATCTAATCAAGGGATGATGCCCTAACGACTCTACAGAGTCGCACGATAGAACTGTGGATAGAGCAGCTACCTGCCTGCGTAACGTGTTCGGAGCTAATCCCCTCTCCAGGCCCTCCAGAAGATATTCCAAAATATGGGGAATAGTGAGTTGAGCAAGGGACAGCTGCTTCCTGGAGCACCAGGATTGGAAACTCCGCCACGTGGATTCGTAAATCCGGTTGGTGGAGGGACGACGAGAAGCTTGAATTATGTTGATCACCCCCGTGGAACAGAGCTGTCGTGACAAGCAAGACCGCTCAAGCGCCAAACGGCTAACTGGAGCCATTGGGGATCCTGATGGAGGATGGCCCCCTGACTGAGTGAGACTCTGTCCGGGGGAATCCGCCATGGGTTCGTGATCGATAGGGTCATAAGATCGGCGAACCAAGGTCTCCGTGGCCAAAGAGGAGCAATTAGAAGCACCTCCGCACCCTCCTGGAGGATTTTGCGAACTACCGCCGGAATCAGAGGGAGTGGCGGAAAGGCATAGAGGAGACCTGGGGGCCAAGGGGACCGGAGCGCGTCGACCTGTTCCGCCCCTTGAGAGGGGAACCGGGAGAAGAACCGGTGTAAATGTGTGTTGGCCGGGGGCGCAAAGAGATCCACTAGTGGACGGCCGAAACGGTGACAAATCTCCTTGAATACCCTCGGATGGAGGCGCCATTCCGAGTGGTCTATGATGGCCCTGCTCAACCTGTCGGCTTGAGTGTTCTCCTTCCCCGAAATGTGGTCGGCCTTGATGGAGGCCAGGTTGCGTTCTGCCCAGGATCCCAGCAGCAGTGACTCGGTCAATAGAGCCCGTGAACGGGTGCCCCCCTGCCTGTTCACGTGAGCCTTGGCAGTCACGTTGTCCGTGAGGACAAGGACGTGTCGCCTCCTTATTAGAGCCTGAAAATGTCGGAGAGCCAAATGAATGGCCCGCAGCTCCAACCAGTTGATGTCGTGCCGAAGGTCCGAATGGGACCAACGACCCTGTGCCCACTGCGATCGAAGGTGCGCACCCCAGCCATACAGGCTGGCGTCGGTCGTCAGCAGTGTTCGGCTCGGTTCTTTGAACAGTGACCCCCTGAGGGTGGCTGAC